>NW_026898932.1:0-6670 GCF_033153095.1 Gastrolobium bilobum
AAATTAGTTCGGTATTCATGTGATATGAGAGTATGAATGAGGCTGATGGTAGAGTAACTGAGGTAAAGAATGTTCACCGGACTAGTGTAGCAGCCAGTGATAAAGAAAATGGATTATTTTTTGGAAGCTTCACAAGCTTCCACAAGCAGCCAGTGATTTTGGTTAATTAAAATTGGTTCTTTTTCACTTCAATTCTTTTTCACTTCGGTATACGGGGTTCTATTATTTTTGTCACTTCAACCTTTGAATCGGAAAGAACAAACTCAAAAGTTGAGTTTTTTGATCTATCTACAAATGTTATTATTTGTTTGTTTTATAAATCAATATGTAAAAAGTTCGAGTAATAAGGGACTCGATTATATTTAAGTGAAGTCTTAATTGTGAAAACGAAAAAACAGACATTAAGAGAATATTGTTCCTTTGAGTAAGTTCACTCGACTCAACTCGAAATAATTGAAATTCAATGTATTTTTTAAATACTAAGAGTTTCTGGAAGAAAAAAAAGTTGCGGGTTTTTTCTACCAATTGGGGCCCTCCCTTCACCACCCCTTTGTTTTATAAAGAACAATGGACTATCAAGCCTCTCAGTTGGGGCGGTTATATTTATTATATTTTAGACGTACCACCCTTACTATCTAATTATTTATCAAAGTCGAAATCAGCAATAGTTTTTTTTTTCTTTCTATTTTTTTATTATTGATTTCAAATTGATATAACAATAACCAATCAAATAATAAGAGTGATAAGTCTAAAATAATAATAAATATAACTTTCTCCGCTTCTCAATTCGCTATAACCTTTTTTTCTCCATCCTAACCAAGTTAGTACTCTCAATTTGCCGTTGATTTTAGAGTACATAAAACATCTGGTGTGATTATGCACGTCAAAATTTTGTTCCGGCACACGCTATGCCATTTGTTTGATATGCCCTCGGTTACAATACTATTCTTAAGAAGTAAATTATTTTGAGATGATCAACATTATATTCATTTCGCTAATTACCATTTTCAAATAAAATACTTACATATTCATCATAGTTTAATGAGGCTACTATCCTCCAAAGGTCGCCCAAAACTTTTTACCTCAATAATAATAATTTTACAGTTGAATATAATATTTTCAATTATATGTTTTGGATTGAGAGTATGAATCGATGATAGAAATATAAATTATTTAAAATAAATAAAAATATATCGCTAAGCATATTTTTGAAAAAATGATAATTAATTAAAAATATCATGATTCATGAAGAAGTAATTATAAGGTCTAAACAGTAACTTCAGTCATCATAACCACAACTAACAAATATATACAGATTATAATTTATACATAATCAATACATTATTTTTTCGTGTGAAATTTTCCAAGCTCAATACTGTTAACACACAAATTGCAAGTTCTTCCTCACACATAACTTCCATGTAGGGATTTAAATGGATCAAATGGTCTATTAAGTGTTTATAATTCGGTCTAAGTAGGTTAGGTTTGACCTAGCTAATATATTTAGTAAAATAAAATAGGCTTGGACCTAAAAAAAAACTTGTTTAGAAAACATTTCCTTTTACAAATATTGACCTATACGTCAGTATATCGTATTATTTAATTTAATTCAAATAAAATAAATAATTATTTATATAAATTTAACTAATAAAAATTTATTTTATATATATATATATATTAACTTTGATAATTATTAAAGATTCGTAGGCTTAAACATGTTAATATGCCTAGGTCATATATTTTGATTTTTAAATATAGACAAGACCAAACCTATAATGTAGAGTACACCAAATTAATAGGTCAAACCAAGTTCAAAATATTTTATATAAACTTAACGTATTTAGGCCAAAACCTAATCTGACGAGTGGTAGTCTTAATTTCTATTTAATTTAGTGGTAATTATCTTATGTTTTATGGGCTGAATTGTATTAAAGTGCAGGTAAACTTTGGGCCAAATTTAAAGAAGTAAGCCCAAGTTGATAAAAAGAGGTAAAAGAAAAGAAATTTTAACTTTTTGCAAATTATTTTTCTTTTTATACACAGAAAAGGACACATGGCAATAAAAGATGAAAGAAGAAGATGAGATGGAAATTTGAAGGTCGTTGGATGCTTGTTTGATATGAGGGACAACATCAATTTGAAGATATTTTTTTTTTTTAAAGTAGTCTTTGTTTTGTAAAAAGGAGTGGAACTCAGAACTTAGTGGAAGTCAGATTTTCATGTTGAAGAGAGAATTCAGTTTTTAGTTGTAATCAGTTTTTACATTTTGAGCGCTTTAGTTTTCTTTGAGAGTTTCTTGGAGATACATGCATTTTTCTTCTATTTATCAAAGGATTAATTCAAAATCAACAACAGTTATTTTTTTCTTCTATTTTTCTATTGTTGATTTCAAATTAATATAACGGTAACTAATCAGATAATAAGAATAATAAGTCTAAAATGATAATAAATATAACTTTCTCCGCTTCATAATTCGCTATAATCTTTTTTTCTCCATCCTAACAAAATTAGTCTTCTCAATTTGCCGTTGATTTTAGAGTAAATAAAACAATCTGGTGTAATTATGCACGTCAAAATTTTGTTCCGGCATATGTTATGCCATTTGTTTGACATGCACTCTGTTACAACACTATTCTTAAGAAGTAAATAATTTTGAGATCTTCACCAAAAAAAAAATTATTTTGAGATGATCAACATTATAATCATTTCACTAATTACCACTTTCAAATAAAATACTTACATATTCATCATAGTCTAATGAGGCTACTGTCCTCCAAAGGTCGCCCAAAACTTTTCACCTCATAACAATAATAATAATAATAATAATAATTTGACAGTTGAATATAATATTTTCAATTATATGTTTTTGATTGAGAGTATGAATCGACGATAGAAATATGAATTATTTAAAATAAATAAAAATATATCACTAAACATATTTTTGAAAAAATTATAATTAATTAATGAATATCATGATCCATGAAGAAGTAATTATGAGGTCTAAACAGTAACTTCAGTCATCATAACCATAACTAACAAATATATACAGATTATAATTTATACATAATTGATACATTATTTTGCCGTGTGAAATTTTCCAAGCTCATACTGTTAACACCCACAACCTAACCTACGTAATGCAACATTAATGATAAAGATCTATTTTAATCCAAAACCTTAATATATTAGGTGATATTACATTAATAATTTTATATCTTTCTAACATTAATCACTATACCACAAGTATATATTTATCATAATACTTTTATTATTGCATTTATTATATATTCTTATATAATTCAATTAAGTAATTCAACCAGCAAGTTCAACAAGTGATTCATAGATTGAGCCAATGACTTGTCAACTTAGTATCTCAACCGAATTGATAATCAGTTTAATAACATTGACTCACCTATTAAAAAAATTCTTTTAATCACACATAAACCCAACTAAATATGGGCTCTATATGTACACACACAAAAAAAATAAAAAAATATGAGCTCTACATCACGAGAATTGGTTAATTTTAGTCGGGAAAAAAATGTGATGACATATCGAAATATTTATCATAATCTAAAACACAGTGCTTTGTGTTATTTTTTAATAATATAATATATTTATGATATATATTATTCATTTAAAAGCATATTCTAAGATCATAATTTGTAACATTAATTTTCAAAGTAATAGGATTAATGTTGTTTTAACAAATAATAAATATTTATTTAAAATTTAAAATATAATATAAAATTCAATTAGTAAAAAAAGTGCAAATTATATGTGTGTGTGTATATATATATATATATATGAAATTTTAAAGTGATTTTTATGAACATTTTCATGTGATCTTTATGAACATTATTTCATGTGTGAAAGGACAATATGAATTTATACGATTTTAAAAAATCATATAAATTTTTAACAAATATTCAAAATTACAAGAGTCAATAAAAATAATAATAAAGAAATGCAATGATATTAATAAAAAAGTAAAACCTAATATAATTTTTTCAATTAGTAAAACTTAATATAATTTTTAACAAACATTCAAAATTACTAAGCATAAGCTCTTCACATATTTAAAGCTATACTAGTCCTCCACGCATCAGCAGATGAAGATGCATCTACTGATTCAATTGAAAATTTATCTGAACGATATTCTTTGCGAAGAAAGTTATGTAGTGCTACACATGCTAGCACAAGCTCTGCTTGTGTTTTAAATGAAAATGGAGGTGCTGACTTAAAAATTGTGAACCGTGATTTAAATATGCCAAATATCCTCTCAGTTACATTTCTCAATGATGCATGACGAAGATTGAACACGAAGAATATTAGGATTTTAATAGAGCTTGCCATCGAATTATTAAGATTTTTAATATGTATCATTGCCAAACACGAAGAATATTAGGATTTTATGCTTATTATAATCCAAACAATATACAAAAGAAGAAGGTCGACAAATAATGTATGTGGTAAGCTTATTAGTTCAATTTTAGAGATTAGATACATGTTTATCGTCAACTCTATACAACTCTGGTAAAAAATAAAATGAAGCACATCATTAATCATGAAGGAGGAATACCAAAACCTGATAAATACATACGACAAACAGTATCATTAGTCATGAAGGAGGAATACCCATACCTGAGAAAATATATGAGAGTCAGAAAAGAACATACCTTGGCTTTGAGAAAATGCTAGAGTAGATTGTGAGACACTGCAGTATAGAAATCTCAAGAAATCCTAGGGGTTAGGGTGAGATTGTGAGAGAGACATCTTATTTATATTTCTCACTAAAAAGTCTCACGAAATCCACTCCAATGAAAAATCCATTAAAATTGTCAGATTTTTGAATACCACAATATTGTTTTTCCTTTGTTTAAAATCCTGATTGAATACCAACGAATTTGGACGGAGTGTAAATTAATATTTTAAAATCCTAATTGAATACCACATGACTTTTTTTCAATGCTTTAAAATTTTAATTGAATACCAATGGATTTTTTTGTCTAAAATAATCCATTAAAATCCTCTGAAATCCTAATCCAGTACACCCCCTTGGTTTGCAACTTGGTAGGCCTTACAGGCCACATTAGGTTTTTTAGTTTTTTATAATAGGTCAGGCCAAACCAATAAATCAAGTCTTTAATATGCTAATAAGTCAGTATAGGCTCTAAATATTTTAGATAAGCTTAGCTGTTCGCGGTCTGGATTGGATCGGTTTTGGAAGCAAAACTCATCCGATCCAATCCCTTCGGTTTGATCATATAATCATCCATTCGGTTTAGATTTTTTTTCAAATCCGATCCGATCCAATCCAATTTTTTTCGGTTTGGATTGGATCGGTTTTCGGTTTTTTGAATATCCTAAAATTAGTTTCATGATTATTGTACAAATAACATCTTTTGTACATATTGGCTTTGTAAAAAAAAAATTGAAATACAAAAATATCACTAAACGATACTATAGTTGATGAGACGTGACTAAGTTTTTTTTTTGGTTTTGTTGATAAGTTAATGGGTCTTGAGTTTAGAAATTTTTGGGCTATGATTAGAGAAATGACAAGTAGGTAGAGGATAATTAATATATTGGATCGGTTTGGATTTGATAGGTTTTCATCAACCCATCCGAAAACCGATCCAATCTAATTATAATTTGCGGTTTGCTTTCGGTTTCCGATTTTTCGGTTTTTGGTTTATTCGGTTATCGATTTTTCGGTTCGGTTTTCGCGGTTTGAATCGGTTTGGATCGGTTGATGAACACCCCTAAGCTTAGGCTATTAAAGCCAAAGCCTGTAGGCTTAACATGTCCCATTTACACCCCTAGTCGTAACTTGTGAAGAACATGAATATAGAGGGACAGAGCAAACTTCACAATTAAAAAGAAAGATGGAACAATCAGCGATAAATGTCTAAAATCATTTAAATGACATTGGATCCACATAAATCATTTAATCAATATTTTAATATTTAAATTTTTTTAAAAATACAAAAAAAACAAAGAATTATATATATATATATATCTTCATTGAATTTTCTCTTTAACAGTTTTCGGTTCTGGGAGGCGCTGCAGGAGGCTTTTGGTACGCAGTTGAGACTGAGTAACACCTATCACCCTCAGACTGACGGACAGACTGAGCGGACCATCCAGACATTCGAGGACATGTTGAGGGCTTGCACTTTGGAGAAGGGTTCAACATGGGATAGGTACCTGCCATTGGTTGAATTTTCGTACAACAACAGTTTGGTTTGTTAACATATCATCGTATTAAGCTGCACTTAATTAAAAATGCGGAATATCTTTTTCTTTTCAATTATGACGTTGTTATACTTAGCCAAGTTGATTACTTAATCAATTTCATAAAATATCGCCTGTATGTAAATTGCAAAAAGACATCTAACTGAAATACCTCATAATATAGATAAAGCGAGTATCTATGTCACAGATCTACAACACGTAGTCCGGACAATAATCCTGATACATTAATACAACTCCAACATAAAACAAGACATAATCAAGTCTATGTGGCATGCATGGGGTGAGATCTCTAAACCATAAATCTCAGTAAGACAAGGGGTCCTCAAGGATCTTCCACCCTAAGCTCACTTACATGTGCAATATAAGTTCCAAAGGCAGTAATTCAATATAAGTTCCAAAACTCAATGCAGTG
>NW_026898933.1:0-65777 GCF_033153095.1 Gastrolobium bilobum
CTTCACTTTTTCAAACACTTTCACCTAGCCTCCATCTTCACACATAGAGCGCCTAGCAAGCCTCTTTGTGGTGATCATCCGGTAGCTTCACAAGAAGGAGTTCTTGCACCTAGACGAGTGGGTGGTGTGGATCAACGTTAGAGGGTCTGAACCCTTCAGACCGGCCTTGATCATCTGGTGATTTCACGAACAAGGTAACATCATGCTTTCCTAAAGCACGATCTTGATGTGCATGTATATTCCGCAAAGAAAAATTTTGTTTTTCCCTCTTGCCTGCATCGGCCTTCAAGGCCATTTCGAACTTTCAAGTGGTATCAGAGCCCAGTTGTTTTACCATCGACGGGTGATGGTACCTTGTTTGTGATCATATTTTTCACGGTTAAAATCTCCTTAAAGGTTAAAGATTCAATTTTTTATGAATGGATTCTAATTTACAATACTTTAAACGGTTAAAGTTTTCATTTTTATGAACATGTTATTTCGAATGCCATGTTCATGCATCCATTCATATTCATGGTTGTCTTTTTCTTTATAAAAGTTTTAAAAGGAAGCACCTTTTTGAAGGGTGGAGTTCGACCATGAAAGGTGTTTTGAACACCTTGATTGTTTTCTTATTTTTTCTCCATGAATTGCTTCATGAGCATGAAATAAAATTTTTCGAAAATTAATCTCATATACATATGGTTCGGCCATTAAGTGTTGATGGCTATATGCATGATTTAATTTTGTGTTCTTTGAGAAAAGTCAACAAAATTAGAATTATATTAATTGTTATATAATTCGGCCAATTGAAAAATTAAGAAAAGTTTTAAATTTTAAATATGTTTTGATAATTAATTGTTAAATATCAAGACATACGTGAAAAATATATATTATGTGATAATATTTTGTACTTGTGAGTTGTCTAACATTTCAGGTGCAAAAGAGGAAGGGGATGGTCATGGTGCCCGGAATTTGAAATTTCAAATTTAAATTAATGTGTAATTTTGGGCTCTTTTAAAAGAGATGTAATTTGAATTTCAAATTTTGTAATTTAAATTTTGTATTTTAAATTTTGTCCCTCCAAGATGTTTTGGAGTTTCTTTAATTGTAATTAGAGAAATTAGGCTAGTGGCGTATAGACGACAAGAAGCCGAGGCTTGAGAAGCAAGATGGACAGAAGAGCGAGCACCATGACTATCTCAAAATAAAACTGTTTTATTTGCATGTATGTTATTATACGACTAGTATGCATGAGATAGAGTATCGCGATATGTATGCTTTATGACTTATGACGTCTAGTATGCATGAGTTGGACTAAATCGCATTTGTATGATTATTATGCAAGTCCAATTGCGACTAGTTTAAACCGTTAGATGTATGACATAGGTTACGACTAGCATGATAATATATTAAAGCGTTTGATGAGACTTAATAAACCCTTAATAAAATGAACCCTTAAAAGGAATAAAATTATTAAGCGCATGATTACCTCCCACCACCAATATTACTCAAACCTCCTCTAAATAGTGGTGCACTACAACCCATTTGGGACCCACTGTTTCGTTGAGTAAGAGTAGTATTAGAAGTGTAAGACACTTGGGGTGCTGGTTAGTGCTTAACTGAGACATAAGCTGCAGGCCCAGCCGGGCTTATGTGCTTAGGGTAATAGTGCTAGGTTGGTTGCATGAGATGCACCACTAAGTGACAAGGAGTTGTCAACCTAATGTTAAGAAAGGGCATGAGATACCATTGATAAAGATCAATCCATTATTTAAATTAATCTTGCGGTCTCAGACGGGGGTTAAAATAAATAATCGCATTCTTAATCCCACTAAGGTAAATTCTAAAAGTAGAATAACCCTGAGTCAAAAGGAAGGGTCATTGACTTAGATAAAATAGTGGGAGGGGCAAAATTATTTAAAGTCTTTAATAATTTGTTTTTACTACATGACCAAATATTAATTAATTTTATCTTTACATTTTTCAGTTAATTAGTATGACTAATACACTGTCACTGCGCTCCATACTTGATACGAACAAGCTGACCGGTCCAAATTTTATGGACTGGTATCGGAACCTAAGAATTGTTCTAAGGGCCGAAAAGATTGCTTACGTCCTAGATGCTGAATTACTCGTAGCTCCTAGGGAAGGGGAAGATGGGTTCGCGAAATTTGATTTCGAGGCCCACAAACAGCACATGGATGACAATGTGTTGGCTGTCTGCATCATGTTGGCATCCATGTCGCCTGAACTGCAAAAGCAACATGAGCATATGGATGCTCCCTCTATTGTCTTACATCTCAAGGAATTGTATGACATTAAAGGAAGGCATGAGAGGTATGAGGCCTCAAGAGAATTGTTCTCTTGCAGGATGTCTGAGCATGTCTGTTGGCAGTCATGTTCTTAAGATGATCGGTCTGATTGAGAAGCTAGGAAATCTAGGTTTTATCATAGATGCCGAACTAAGTAATGACTTAGTGCTCACCTCACTTCCACCTTCCTTTAGTCAATTCATCATGAATTACCACATGCATGTGATGCAAGTGAGCTTGCCTGAGTTGTTAAGTATGTTAACAACTGCTGAAGTGTCTATCAAGAAGGATAAGACACAAGCTCTTCTGATTGGTGGGCCTAGCAAGGCCAAGGGTAAAGGTAAGGGGCCTGCTAAAGGTGACTCCCTTAAGCCCAAAGGAAAATCCAAGAAGAAGAAGGGCAACAAGAAGGGTAAGAAAGCATCCAAGGACAAAGGCGATGCTGAGTGCTTCCATTGTGGCAAGAAAGGCCATTGGAAGAGGAACTGTCTAGACTACCTGAAGAGTGTGAAGGACAAGAAGCATGGTGATGCTTCTACCTCAGGTATTTTCATGATTGAGATAAATTATTCATGTGCTAATCCTACTTCATGGGTATTGGATACCGGTTGTGGTTCTCACATCTGCAATATGTTGCAGGTACTTAGGAGCCCAAGGAGATTGGAGAGGAACGAGGTGGACCTCCGCGTTGGTAATGGAGCAAGAGTTGCTGCTCATTCTATTGGAGAAGCCGACCTCATTTTGCCTACGGGCCTTTTTCTGCATTTGAATAAATGTCTTTATGTTCCAAGTATTTCTAGAAACATTATTTCAATTTCTTGTTTAGAACAAGATGAATTTATTTTCAGTATTAAGAATGGTACATTTTCTATCATTATGAATGATATTGTTTATGGTACTGCTACCTTAATAAATGGATTGTATGTTCTAGAAATGGGAACTGAAGTGCTCAAAATAGATGTGAAACGACCTAGGATAGATAATCAATCATATCTTTGGCACTGTAGACTAGGGCACATAAATGAAACAAGATTGTCTAGGATGCATGCAAATGGATACCTAGATTCCTTGGATTTGGAATCCTATGGACAATGTGAATCTTGTCTAGCTGGGAAAATGACTCATCACACGCCCAAAGGGCTTGAGAGTCATAGGGCTAGTGAGTTATTAGAACTCATTCACTCTGATGTATGTGGCCCAATGTCTATTGAGGCTAGAGAAGGATACTCCTATTTCATTACCTTTACGGATGACAAATCAAGATTTGGGTATGTGTACCTGATGAGATATAAATCCGAAGCTTTTGAAAAGTTCAAAGAGTTTAGGAATGAAGTAGAGAAATAACAAGGCAAGATAATTAAGACATTACGATCAGATCGTTGTGGTGAATATTTGAGCCATGAGTTTCAGGATTATCTAAGAGAGAATGGAACTCTCTCGCAGTTTACTGCTCCTTACACACCACACCAAAATGGTGTCTTCGAAAGGAGAAACAGGACCTTGTTAGACATGGTTAGGTCTATGATGAGTGAGACTCAACTTCCAAAATCATTTTGGGGATATGCCTTAGATACAACGGCATACCTTCTAAATAGGGTACCGTCTAAATCTGTTCAGACCACACCATATGAGATATGGAATGGTAAGAGACCCAACCTGAGTTATCTCAGGGTTTGGGGATCGCCAGCTTATGTCAAGACATTGGCATCAGACAAGCTTAGTGCTAAGAGTACTTAATGTCTTTTTGTGGGGTATCCTAAAGGTACTAAAGGATACTACTTTTACTCTATGGATGAACACAAAGTGTTTGTATCCAAGAATGCTGAGTTCCTTGAGAAGGATTTGATCTCTCAAGGAGCCAGTGGGAGTAAGATTGATCTTGAAGAAGTTCAAGAACCACATGAACAAATTGAGGAACCCAAGTCTGTTCAGCAGGCGACGTTCTCCGATGGAGAAGTAAACACACAACTCCGTAGGTCTACGAGGGACATCCATCCACCTGAGAGGTATGGATTTGTGATTGAGAATCAACAAACCGTTGAGGATAATGAACCGAGTAACTACGAGGAGGCAGTCAAGGATGTTGACTCTTCCAGTTGGCTTGAAGCCATGGAATCTGAAATGGATTCGATGTATCAGAACAAGGTATGGACCTTGGTTCTTAAACCGCAAGGAATAGTTCCTATCGGTAACAAATGGGTCTTTAAAAGAAAGACTGATGCAAATGGCAACGTTCAAACCTACAAAGCTAGGTTGGTGGCGAAAGGATATCGTCAAAGACAAGGAGTTGACTATGATGAAACTTTCTCACCAGTGCCATGATCAAATCTATAAGGATCATGCTTGCGATAACAGCATATCACAACTATGAAATTTGGCAAATGGATGTCAAGACCGCCTTTTTGAATGGGTTCTTGAAGGAGGAAGTGTACATGACACAACCTGAAGGCTTTGTAATCAAAGATCAGGAGCATATGGTATGCAAATTTCAAAGGTCGATATATGGGCTAAAGCAAGCATCAAGGAATTGGAATATTCGTTTTGATGAGGTCGTTAGGAGTAACGGTTTCATCAAGAACGAGGATGAACCTTGTGTTTACAGGAAGGTTAGTGGGAGTAATGTTGTCTTCCTAGTACTTTATGGAGATGACATATTGCTTATAGGAAATGACATCCCCACATTACAAACAACGAAAGAGTGGCTTTCAGAAAGCTTCACCATGAAGGATTTGGGAGAGGCGGCCTTTATACTTGGTATAAAGATCTATAGAGATAATCAAACAGGCTGCTGGGTTTATCTCAATCCACGTACATTGACAAGATGCTAAAGAGGTTTAGCATGGAAGGGTCGAAAAGGGGTTTTCTACCTGTCAGTCATGGGATACATCTTTCAAAGGCTATGTGTCCTAAGTCACAGCCTGAGAAGGATCGCATGAGTGGAATTCCATACGCTTTGGCTATTGGGTCCATCATGTATGCCATGATATGTACGAGACCAGATGTCTCATATGCTTTAAGCATTACGAGCAGATACCAGTCTGACCCTGGAGAGGGTCACTGGACGGCAGTCAAGACCATCCTTAAATACTTGAGAAGAACTAAGGATGCGTTTCTGGTCTATGGTGGGGTTAATGAGCTTACAGTGAAAGGGTTCACTGATGCCAGCTTTCAGAGTGACAAAGATGACTGCAAGTCACAGTCAGGGTTCGTATTCACCTTAAATGGTGGGGCAGTATCTTGGAAGAGTTCCAAGCAGGAGACAACAACAGATTCAACGACAGAAGATGAATACATAGCTGCTTCAGAAGCGGCTAAGGAGGCCGTGTGGATCAAGAAGTTCATATCTGAACTTAGGGTGGTTCCAAGCGTGGATGAGCCCATACAGTTGTTGTGCGACAACACTGGAGCCATTGCGCAGTCAAAGGAACCTAGGTCTCATCAAAGATCTAAGCACGTGCTCCGCAGATATCACCTGATTAGAGAAATCATTGATAAAATGGATGTAAAGATGGATTATGTTCCCACAGATGATAACCTGGCCGATTCTCTGACAAAGGCTGTTTCTCAGAGAAAACATGATAGTTATTATGAGGCTTTGGGTATACGACTTAGGTCTGATTGGCTCTAGGCCAAGTGGGAGCTTGTTAGTATTTGGGTGTCCTAGAGACAATCTTATGATTAAATAAGGACAGAGACGTAGACCTTTTTAATATTGTCGCAAATAAATAAAAGCACTCTTTATCTTGTTTCATGATTATGTCTCGATGTTAATATTAATATATTATGAATAACTTGATAAACCCCGTGGAATAAAATAGGTATCTCTTGAGTATCTGTGATGAGATCACAATCATGAGGATTCAAGAATACCAGATGTTTATTCCTAATTTTATGTTCCTAGTCTAGAGATACTGAGAATGGGGTCAGTAATCTCGGGTAAGACTAGCACGACTTATCTATTTGTATATGGATACAAGGTATAGACCTCATGTGCTACAGATATGGAGATGTCTTAGCTAAAGTCGTGGGTGGACCTATAAGGGTATAGCTCGCACTGAACGGACCCACAAAGAGACTCTATGAGGAACTCTCACAGAGAGTATCATTATAGTAGTCTCTTTATATTTGGGTATGTCTTTCCTAAGACCAGAAGTTATTACCTAGACTGTGTTCTAGAAGGCATACTTTGATTGTGCACCTCGTCTGCCTGAAACATGGAGACTCATAGGTATACTGTTGGGCTTGTCCTGAAAGAACACAGGGCTAGGGTGATAAGCTGAAGGAATTCGTCAAATCTCTGTGAGAGATTAGGTTATCTGTAAATCGGAGAAATCAGGATGACATTTACAGGGACTCGGGAATCTATGCATAGTAAAAGAGATCATGAGATGATCTGCCTTTAGAGTCTGTAAATTGAAGATTCCCTATTTCGAATAAAGCTTACCCTAAACCGCAGGGGTTGATACGCTTCCTTACCCTAGGTTTTATGGGAAGGTAACCGAGACGAAAGGAAATATATACGGCAACCAAATATGTTTAATAGGATGATCAAATCATTAATCTAACTAGTTCTGGGGCAACAAAGCATTGCTAGTGCTCTGTGTTGTCATTAGATGGGTTGTGGGCTTATTGGGCCCAAGCCCATTTATGTCAGTGGCTAAGTTGGACCTAATGGGTCACACACAAACACCTAATTGTCTAGATGCTCTAGCATTAAAGGTATTGGGCCTAATAATAATTATTAGCCCAAGAAGTTGTTTGGAACTCCACCTAAAGGGGTGGAGGGCGCATGGTTCATTGTAATGGGCCTGGATAGTCCAAGACATTACTAATTAATATAATTAGTTAAATTAATTATCAAACATTTAAATTTTGAATTTTGGAATTCAAAATTTAAGTTTTGAAATTTTGAATTTTGAATTTGAATTTTGAAATTCGAATTTTGAATTTGAGATTTTTGAATTTTGAAATTTGGATTTTGAATTCGAATTTTGAAATTTGAATTTTGAAATTTGAAATTTGAATGTTTGAACATTTGAATTTGAATATTTGAATGTTTGAATTCAAATATTTGAATTTGAATTTGAATTGCCTATGAACGGTTGTTTCATAACAAAAGGATAAGATGAGATCTTGTTGGAACAAATCACTAGTATCATTAGAGAATCTTTTGGACAAGATCCAAGGCCATATATGGCGCTGATTTGGGTTGTTGGTGAGCAAGATTTGCTCATCAAAATCAGCTCCAGAAGATTCAGTCAGTTGGGAGAAAATCTGAGTGAGTTGATTCAAATTTGAATGCAACTACTCAGATGTATTTGGTCACCTTTTTGGGCTATATGGGGCGCACCATATAGCTGATCTTATGAAGATTTCTGATCAGAATTTTTAATAGGTTTTGAACCAATTCTCAAGAGAATATTCTAGGAGACTGTTAGCAATTTTTGAAATAAAACAGCTCCACTTCTCTCTCTCCAATCTGGCGCCTAATGATCATATTTTTAGGAGAAAAATCTGATTGGTATTTTATTTTAAATACTCTCCTCTTATGCGCCTATGTGATCAGTTGTTCCTCCAAGGGTTTTTCTGAAAACCTAGCCTATTCTCTCCTCTCTCCTGCACCACTTGTGAAGCTTTCACATTGAGAGCTTCACTTTTTCAAACACTTTCACCTAGCCTCCATCTTCACACATAGAGCGCCTAGCAAGCCTCTTTGTGGTGATCATCCGGTGGCTTCACAAGAAGGAGTTCTTGCACCTAGACGAGTGGGTGGTGTGGATCAACGTTAGAGGGTCTGAACCCTTCAGACCGGCCTTGATCATCTGGTGATTTCACGAACAAGGTAACATCATGCTTTCCTAAAGCATGATCTTGATGTGCATGTATATTCCGCAAAGAAAAATTTTGTTTTTCCCTCTTGCATGCATCAGCCTTCAAGGCCATTTCGAACTTTCACATATATCATACAATCGTATTATTAACTCATATCAATCCTCCACAATTCAATTATCCAATGCCATCATCATGCCCATTCATAAAGTCTTAAAATTCAGTCACAAATTTTCCTAAGTTATCAAACAATTTCACCAATAATTTTTATGAGTTTAATCACTCTAACACATTATTATAAGCCACTTTTATCTAATACACATTTTCCATTTGAATCCTCTAACCATATCAATTCAAGAGCACAACCCTAGGTCACATATTCAATCCAATTCAAAATCAAAGATTGGAGAGAAAAGCTTACCACCAATCAACTCCTAGGCAACCCAAGAACAAGCTTCAACCTTTGAACGGTCCAAAACCGCCACCAACCACCACCAATTTCACCAAAACCGCCACCCACAATAGGAAAATGATCTTCTTGTACACTCAATTTCGTGGCTCACTCAAGAAAAGAAAGATGTTCACAAGGTGATTTGGAACAACTTTGATGTTTTACACTTTTGGATTTGAGTGGGTTTTGAGGGAGTTTTGAGTGATTGAAGTTTTTGAAAAAAACTTGTCCAAGCATCCATGGTGGCCACGAGAGAGAAGAGGGAGGAGGAGAGAGAATCTGAAAATTTAGTGAAATTTGGCTTTTCACCCACTTAAGTCACTTAAGTGGGTCCCACATGTCTTTTAACTTTCTTAAATCATCCAATTTAACCCATAAATTCATAACCTATGTATTTTTCTCGTTCACGTCATATTTTTATTTCCTAAAAAGTTTTGATCATAATTTCGCGCTTAACGGTATAATTATACCGCAGTATTTTACACCGGCAAAATCATTATTCATCAAATTTTCTGAAACTTGCCTATCCACTCGATTTTTCGTCCTGAATCCATCTTCGGCCTTATTTTTATCATTTGAGGCTTTCTAGTCAATTTTTCTTGCCTAGGGATATGTGTTTGGTAAATTACCATTTTCCCCTTTCTACGTATTTTGGCCATAATTTCAGGATTTTCATTAATCCTACCCCTTTAAATCACATTATCATATATAATTACACATTTAGAAATACGAGGTGTTATAGGAGCAGTCCAAAAAACATGAATAATTTCATGAGTTCTATTAGGCTTTGCAGTTTGACCATTCACCCAAGCTTGAGTGATCTCTTCAACCTTTTGCTTAATAGTCATAGTTTTATAGGCTAGCCAATTACCAGCAGCACCATGCACAATTTCTTTATGCCAAAACCAAGCTAGCCACACTGTTACAGCAAAACGCAAAGACCAGGGATCATTAAATTGAATCATAGCATTATTCTTCAAGTTCTCCAGCATCCAGCTATCTAAATCTAAGCTAAAGAAACCATTGATCTCTTCAGGTTGGACCAATTCCAGCCAAATATCCCTTACCTTGCTGCAATATCTAGCCATGGGAATAATGGTCTCTTCTTTAATATTACATAAAGGACAAGTAGCAGACAATATATTCATTCTCGCCAGAAAGGATCGTGTTGGAATACGATGATGAACCATCTTCCAAAAGAGCATGATGATCCGAATAGGACCTTTAATTTTCCAAATAACAGACCATATTTCATTATTATGATAATCCTCTCTATCATAATTAAGAATAACATTATACAGTAGCTTAACTATGACCCTACCAGATCCATCTTAACTCCATGAAAGTCTGTCAGGACCATTTGTATCATAAGGAGGAAGAAGGCTTCTAATTGATTGAATGCAATTCTGAGGTAGAAGGCTATATAGCTCCCTGTGATTCCAGGATCCATCACTATCAACATACTCTCTAACTTTCCTACCAATAATTGTTTGGGGAATAGGGACAATGGCTTTGCTAGCCAAATTCTCTCCATGATCCAGCCATTTATCTTCCCAAAAGTTAACAGATGATCCATCTCCAACATCCCAAATCAGTCTAGGCTTGAGCTTGAACCAAACTTTACACGTGTGCTTCCAAAGATGAGAGTTTCCAGTTCTCCAGTTGAATACATTTTGTATGTTACCTGCACTATAATACTTTGCTTTCAACACTTTTACCCAGAGCTGGTCTAGCTCATTAATGAAAGTCCAGATTAATTTTCCAAAAAATACTTCATTCATAGATGACAAGTTTTTGATGCCCAATCCACCTGCTAGCTTTGTCTTTGTTATGTTATCCCAAGCAATCAAATGCATATGTCTTCTGCCAGGCGAGTCATCCTAAATGAAAGCCCTTTATATTTTCTCTAACTCATTACAAATATTCTTTGGGAGCATACTATTTTGCATATGGTAGAAATGGATGGAAGACAACACTGATTGGGCAAGAACAACTTTACCTGCTTGGGAAAGTGATTGTGCTTGCCAGCTGGTTAGTCTCTCCTTCATTCTATCAACAATTCCAGCATATAAGGTCTTGTCACTCTTCCATGCTGAATCATTTCCCCAAGATACTTACCCATATTTGTTATGCGCTTAAATCCACTCAACTCAGTGATTCTGTCTGCAATTGCATTGGGGTATTTTTAGAAAAATACAAACTTGTTTTCTGGTTACTAACTTTCTGGCCTGATATGTCACCAAAGAGATTCAGACACCGAAGAAGAACATGAAGTTGCTCTTCATCAACCTCTAAGAACAGCATCAGGTCATCAGCAAACAAAATATGTGATATTTTTGGTCCCCCCTTACCAGCTCTAATTGGCTTCCACAAACCACCATTCACAGCAGTCTCGATTATGTGAGAGAGCTTCTCCATAGCTAAAACAAATAGGTAAGGTGATAGGGGATCACCTTGTCTAACACCTCTACTAGGTTGAAACTCCTCTGATAGGCTGCCATTCCAAGTCAAATTGGTCTTTGGAGAAGACACTGTTGTCATTATTAAATCTGTTAATCTATCAGGCACTTTGATTTCAACCAACCCCTTACGAATAAAATTCCAATTTAAACGAATGTAAGCTTTATCCAAATCAACTTTAACAGCCATAAAGCACTTCTTTCCTCTCATTTTCCTCATTGAATGGACTAGCTCTTGAACAACAATAATGTTATCTTGAATATGACGATTTGGGACAAAGCTAGTCTGAGCTGGAGATACCACTTTTGCCATGATAGGTTTAAGCCTGCTAACAATCAACTTGCTAATAATTTTATAAACTACTGGCCAGAGAGAGATTGGACGGAACTGGCTAATCTTCACAGGGTTCTGGATTTTAGGAACCAAAACCAGAAGAGTAGAATTAATCGTAGTCAGAATATCAGGATTATTCCAAATTTGTACCACCAGGGAACAAACCTGAGCTTTAATCAAGTCCTAATTTTTCTGGAAAAAAATAGCAAGAAATTTATAACACCTCGAATTTCTAAATCATATATTAATATATTAAATGAGGATTAAAGGGAAGGATTAGTGAAAATCCTGGAAATTAGGCTAAAATAGAAAGAAAGGGTAAAACAATCATTAGCCAAACACGCAACCCTAGGAAGGTAAAATTGAGTAGAAGGTCTCAAATGATGAAAATAACCTTGGAAATGGATTCAGAACGAAAAATTGAGTGGACAGGCAAATTTCAGAAAAATTGGTGAATAGTGTTTTTACCGGGTAAAAATATCGCAGTACAGTTGCACTGTAAAGCGTGCCGATTAAATTTTGAGCTCTAGGTTTTGAATACAAGTTATAAATGGTATATAAGATTAGGAAATATGATTTCTGATGAAAATTGATGGAAATTAGTAAGTTTGGGGAAGTGTGCCTACGGTGCGCGTAACAGCTTAAAACTGCAGTTTCTCCGAACGACCGAAAAACTCATGATTCATCTGATCAAGAGTAATTAAAGGACAATGGTTAATGTTAAAAATTAGAGTTTCTAAATAGGTTATGAAATTATGGACGTTTAATGGAATCAGAGGGAAATTCGAATTAGTTTGAAATCGCGTGAGGTGGCGGTGTGGCCCACCCCATTTAAGTCACTTAAGGCCACTCTCATGGCAGTATTCATCATCCTTTGGTCCATTTTAGTTTTTGATTTCTTCCCTCCATAACTTCATCAAATCTTAACCAAATCAAGTGACTTTTGTCTTGAAATTTGTTGAGAATCACCTTCCAAACACATTGGTAGTAGTAGTAAGCCATGAAACCCACTATATTTTGAGGAAACCCCCCCCCCCCCGGTCCAAACCTGCAGCCCTTTGTGATAGATTTGTGTGCATGGAGTTGTTTGGAGCTCCAATGGTTTAGTATGATGTGGAGGAGCCCTATACCAACCTTTTGAGTAAGTTTCATCACATTTTAATGGTTTGATTAATTGATTTAGTTTCATGAACCCTAAAGTGGTTTTGTTTGATTTGTGTAGTTAGAGAGCTCAAATGGAAATTATGTATTAGATGAATATGTCTTAGAATGATGTGTTGGAGCTAAAAATGCAATAAAAATTACAGGTGAAAATTATGATAACTAGGAAATTTTGGATGATGCCATGAATTTGTGAAAGTTGATTGTTGTTAGGATTGTGTAATTGGATCGTTGTATGTTGTATGATTTAATAATAGGATTGTATGAGGTGTGGAGTAGTTGGATTGGATTGAAAATCCCTTGGGGAATACCTATGATGATTTCGGCCTTGAGAGGGAAAAGAGGAATGTGATGTTGTGGAATTGTATGATTGGCATATTGTGTTGTTAAATGGTAATTAGAAGGGTTATGTGATAGTTGGATGCTTGGAAAATCAATGGAAAAGTATTGGATGGTGTTGGATTGTGTAATGTCCCTAGAAGGAAATAATTGCGCAAAATGATGTTAGGATGGTGAAAAATGAAAAGTGACACCTAAAATGGCATTTTGGTAACCTAAGAGTGCTTAAGAAAATTAGAAAGAAAATAAAGAAAAATATTTTGTATTTTAACACCTATATGGCCGAACCTCACTAGTGAGGGGAGGAGAATTTGACGTTTTTGGATTTTGATAGAACTGTCGTGTGTTGATGATCTATACATGGTCATTGTAGGTTGTCGTACGTGGATTTGAACCCTGAACCGTGAGCTCGGTGGGTTGCCCTTGGTCCCGGACCAAGTGGGATTGTGGTGAGTATTTGAAACTATGCTTGAAGAGTTAATAACTTGTATGTGTTTGTATGAATGGTAATTAATTGGGAATGTCCTCTGTGTAGGCATTTATGTTGTGTACCTAGCTCGGGAAATATACTGCATTGGAGCTGTGGAAGAGGATTATACAGGTAACCTCTTGGTACTGGGGTTTGATCTCATTGTGTGTTCCACCATGCCCGTTGAGGGTGATGGTAGGAATTGTATGTAAATAATATAGGATAACATGTTCATGCATATTGTATGTGTGTTGGTACATATGATGTACCGTGTCTCTGCCAGTAGACTGTTTGCCTTCGGGCGTTACGGACTTCCACTGGATAGGTCTCCGAGAGGGAGTTCCAGTTGACCTGGGGTCGTGGTGTGTGATCCGGATAGGAGAAACATAATATTTTACAACGAGAATAAAGTCAACAATTTCTGTCAAGTTTTGATTAAAAATAACACACTAGGAAGTCTCGAGTGGATATGGATGGATGGTGCCTTGGTTTGATGTTCTAGGAACACGTCTTGGTTTGAAACCCGTAGGCTTATATGCCGAGTCAATAGGCTGGACGTTGCATGGTTTTGGCATCGATCATTCCAGCTTCGTCGTATTTTGTATCCCTTTGCTCCCCTATTTCACTAAATCTCCTGTTTTATCTCGTTTTGGGATGTTATGTTATGTTATATATATGCATCGAAGTGAACCATTGGGCGGAGTATTCTCCAGAACCTCTGGGTTACTGAGATATATTCGTATATATCACCCCGCTTTGGGGGCTTTATTTCAGGAGGTAGCAGTGGAGTTGGAGCGGCGGGCAAGAAGCTCGTAAGATGATTGAGACGTAGGATTATTTATTTTGCATTTTGGTGGCCGTTGGGCCTAGGTTAGACTTAGGGCATGAACATTGCATATGTATTTAGGATGAGGTTTATTGTTATATTTGTTCATGCCATTTTTGCCTAAGTCTAGTTGCATATGGATTATGTTTATTTTGAGGGTTGTTTATTATGTTGTATTTGGAGACTTATGGCTTATGATGTAATTTGGATAATTTTAATTATTACATTTGGATCTTGTATAATATAAAGCATATGTAATATGATGAAAGGAAAATAAGCCTATTACAGGATTGATTTACGTTTTATAATGTAAAGAATGCATGCAATTGGATTATAGTGATTGAAATATGTTAAGTTTGAAAATATAAGTAAAGTGATAGAAATTGAGTAATTTGATATAAACTGTGATGGGTTATAAGAGCCCCAAGGCATTGCTGGTCCTTGTGTGTGCCACCCAATGATTATTAGGTATAAATTGAGGTTAGAGAACACTTTTGCAAACTTGGGGATTATTGGAAAAACAAAAGAAACTCTAACGAATTTTCTAGAAATTGACAGAATTTAGGCAAACTTCGAGAGAGAATATCTCCCTCCACAGAGGTCCGATAGGGACGTGCCATACGCTGTTTTGAAGCATCAGATGTCCTCTATCTTGTGTCAATGTTTGAGGAAATTCTGGGTTGGGAGTCGGTCTGTAGAAGGCAGAGAGCATGGACTGCCCATGTTGCCACTGCACATGTGGCAGTTCTGGACCGAGTTTGGAAATATTATTTCCACTTCATTTCATGGTCAAATTAGGTGTATGATATGTCAACTTGAAGATTGATGTGTCTAGTTTGTTGTATAAAAATTTGAGAGTAACGGGTTAAGTGGATTTTCTAGAATAATTGATTGAGTGAAGGATGTTTGGGCTGTTTTGGGGTTGGCTGGTAGATTTGCTTGTCCAACTACGAACGGCGATAGCCGGAGCAAACGAGAACTTTATGACTCGTGTGATAGCTTCCTAGAAAGGTAATTAAGTCTAGAATAACATACTAAAAGATGAGAGTCTTGTCGTATGCAGTTGTCCGCAGAAAATTAAAGATCAAACCATGTTCGGATAGGTAGAAAATGTAAAAGTGAGATTTTAGCTAAGGGGGTTTATGGGAACCCCTTAGTGACTTGAGAGATGTAATATATGTTATAAATGTAGTTTAAATAATTATTTTGCAAAGAGTTTACAGTTACAGTCACAGTTTTTATTTATTACGCTTTTTATTGTTTTAAATGCTCGCGTAATAAACGAAAAAAGTTTACTCACATTTTTATAAATGAATTGCTGTGATTGTAACTGCGCTTAATATTATAATTAATGTCAACAATACCGGTGTACAATGGGCTGTTACAAAATCCACCAGTTCCCGGTGCTTTAAAGGCACCCATACTGAACACAGTTTGCTTAATATCAACTTCACTTGGAAATTTTCTAAGGCAATCTTGATCAGACAAACAATGCTGACCAAAAATGAATATTTTTAAATTTAGATGAAAGATACAAGTAAAAAATAAAAATTAAGACAATAAATATTTGAAATTATAATTATAGTATAATATATAAAATATAAAACAATAATAGTTCAAATTATAAAAGGTATACTTTATTAAAATAGAATAATTGAATTAAAAAAAATAAAAATGAAAAGTGTATAAAATAAGAAATGGAAAATTACTATATTCTAGAGGGAGTGGATTTTGTTGAACTCTTAAAAAGGGTAAACATTTCTACAGCCACTTTAGATAAGGTTGTCTACAGCTACCCCAAAAACTACGCCGTTTTGATTAATGAAAGGTGTTTATATAATTTTAGGTGAATTAATGAAGGATGTTTCTGTACTTTTGTTTATTTTTTATCATATATATTTTACTGAAACACCTTTCTTTAATTCACTTAAAATTATAAAAACACCCTTCATTAATCAAAACGACGTAGTTTTTGGGGTAGTTGTAGATAACCTTATCTAAAGAGGCTGTAGAAATACTTTTCCCTCTTAAAAATAACATTATAAAAGGTCTAAAACATGTCTATGAATAGGTTTTTTTATATATTTTATTTTAGAGATTGATATTTGTTCTTTTAAAGGATATATAATTATGTCATATTAATTAAAATTATTATATTTTATGGTGAAAGAAACAGCATAATAAAAAAAAGTGAAATATTTCTTAATTTTAAATATTAAATAAAAAGCAGTGATTTATTTCAAAATAATTATCTTTTAAAAGAATGATGTTGTAAAATATGGATGACGTTACCGTTGGCACTAATGATACAATTATGAATGACGTTATCGTTGGCACTAATGATGCATTTACGGATGGAGTTACCGTTGGCATTAACGTTACAATTATCTCTTATTTATGATTTTGTAACCACTACATTAATGGAGCATCAATTTTACATTCATAGTCGTATCTTTATATATACATAATACTTGTAGTGGCATGATCAGATGAATGAGAATAAGATTCTATCCTATTTCTGTGTCTCTTCTCTCTTACATTTTTTATCTCTTTTATCAATTTCATAATATGTTATCAATAGAACTCTACCGTATCAACAAGATCAAAAACTGCAAAAGTGCATAATCTCAAACAACAAGATCAAAGACTGCAACAGCGCATAATCTCAGTTTTCCTTTTGGGCCTATTCAAGGTATGCTGGTTTATTTTACTAGCAATTCGTTGGGTTTGTGTGTGCAAAAGTGCATAATCTCAAACAACAAGATCAAAGACTACAACAGCGCATAATCTCGGTTTTTCTTTTGGGCCTATTCAAGGTACGCTGGTTTATTTTACTAGCAACTCATTGGGTTTGTGTGCAATTAAATAATTATTTATTCATATAGTGAGTTGACATGTTCTGATTGCTTAATAACATGTGGTATTGTAAAGATTGGATATCATGTTATCAAGAAAAATGCTGTCGTATACTATTAATAATAATAATTTGAATGCATACAATATATATAATGTGGTTTGGTATGGCCTCAATCCATAAATCAAATCGTAATTTTTTCCCCATGAATCAAATCAACGAAAATCATAAAATCCTGCCTCGTAATAAATATTTTGTTCACAAATGTGTGATTTATTTTCTTGTTTTATCATTTCAAATAGATATCTTTGCTAGTCTTTCTGCTGTTGCATCTTCTTGGCTGATTGTCAATAGTGTGTTCTACTTTTGCATGATCTTCAGAAATAACTTTGTTTGGCTGCTTCAAGAAGCAATATGATGTGGTAGAAGAAGATAGACAACAGTTAAGAATTTGGGAAGTAGGATAGATTGAAGTGGTATGATAATAAGAGGAACAATATGTTGGGTATAGCTCATACTTCTCATGCTGATGAGGGTCCTAAATGTAAGAAATTTTTATAATAATTGTGGGCTTCAATCAATTGTAGTTTTTCTTGTTTTAATAAAAACGGACTAAGTCATGATCCATATAGGGGTGCAGTATAAAGCCCAGTTAATTAGTGATCCTTTTGTTTGGGCTTGGATATCTCTAAACTGATTAGTGTGAGTAACAGTGTAGGCCTAACCCATAGGCCCATGATGGGAAGGGGACTAGGGTTAATAAATTGGCTAGGTCCCCTCTGCATTCACAACGTGTTAGAAAACCGTTACTCCACAACTTGTCCCATAATCAGGGAGTTGTGTGAATTGCAGAAGAAGATCCTGGTCTTTCCATTGCAGGAGCATTAGAGGAAACAAGAAGCCTTCAAGAAATCAAGAATCATGTATCATGTTTTCAACAAGTAAGCTTAAATCTTTTGGTGTTCTAAAATCATATAATGCTATTTGGAAATTTCTTACATTTGGTATCAGAGCCTAAATTATATGATTTAGAACCCAATTATTTATTATTAGACATGATTTTTTGATATTATTATTTCAAGAAATCGAAACCAAAATTACAGGGTTTTCTTTTGTAAAGCATGATTTTATAAATTCATGAAATTTGAATTTATTTTTTTTATTGTGAAATATATACGGGATTACAATTTTTAAAATTGTAATTGCGAAATAGATTACAATTTTTAAGAAAACTGTATACAAGTTTTATTTGATATATTCATCCATTGAATTGCGAAATAAAAAAAAAATTCCTATGCCTTTTCTATTATAATTAACTTACCGCCACAATAGTCATTTGTCGTCAACGAGGGATAGTACTAATGTAATTTCGGGGTGTTTAGTATTCCAATGGAAAAGTAGAGATATATACTATTAGGGGTGTTTAGTCATTGATTCTAAGCACCGTCAATTCGAAATGGGTTGAAATATTTACTATTATGTTTTTAAACTTTGCAATTATAGGTTTAGGTTTTCCTTTGGTAGAGAGGTGATAATATATATACATCAATTATAGGTTGAAATATATATGCATCAATTATAGGTTGAAGGTTTGAAAAGGTAAAATAATAAAAAAAATTGCATGATAGAGTCTCTTTACAGTGGACGACAGTATAATGCTACTCTAGAATTACAAATTATTAAACAAAAATTGTTATTTATTTATACATATTTATTCTTGTAATTGTGGGTCAATGATATTTATTTAATATTTGAATAGAAGTAAATACATTATCATTGTTGTTTTTGTATTTATTTTGAAACTATTTGGAATGAATAGTTTAAAATAAAAGTTATTTGATAGTCTCGTGGGTTACATCACAATTAACATAAATAAAAAAATAAAGAGAGAGCATGAATCCATGATAACTTTGATGAATACTATTTTGTTTAGAGTTAAGGGTTATTTATGAATGCAACTTATTTTCCCGGTGGTTGATTTGCTTGGTGGGAAAGAAGACCCATTTGAATTTTTGAGTGAAGCTCATTCAAAGGCTATGGTGCATAAGGCACTTGTGATTTTCGCCAAATATTACTTATGTGGTGTTATAATTAAATGTGATTTTATGATATATTTAAAATAAATGAATAAATTGTTGTAATAAATATCCTTTCTTGAGAAAATGATAAACCTTATATGCTTGCTCTAATATTTTTTTTTGTTTATTAAGATGCATGCTTCCGCTTGAATTATTTGAGTGCAAAATTGTGTTGAAAATGCTATTATCTTTGATTTATTATCAGTAGAGATATTGCACTTTCTTGTGGATTGGATTGTTGTGAGAGTTTTCATGAATTAGTAAGGGTAATTGCCACCAAAGTGGGATTACTTATACTGGTTTGTGAAAATTTCTTTGTAAAATTTGAGAAATGATTTTGGTTATTTCATGCAATTACCTGCCCAAAGGGAATAATTGTGTGCTATAACTGTGAACTTATTTGGGATGATGTTAATGGAGGTGCATTGGTCTAGGTGATCTGTCTGCCCAAAGGGGACACATCTCTGAAGCCAATGTATGCTCATTGAGAAAATTTTCTATGAGGTTGTAGATGAAGTTATTGGATTCATTGGTCTAGGAATCTATCTGCCCAAAGGGGATAGATTTTCAAATCCAGTGTTGTGCTTATTGATTAACTCATCTGAGGTTCTGACCTTGGTTTATACCTTAGTTGGTGCATTCTGCCCAAAGGGGAACATTCTGCCCAAAGGGGAATGTACTATTATGTTGCCCTTGTTATGATAACCTGTTGTACTAAATGATTAACTCATCCAGAGCAACTTTTTCTTGAGGTTATATATGAAGTTATTGGAGGCTCATTGGTCTAGGAATCTATCTGCTCAAAGGGGATAGATTTTCAAACCCAGTGTTGTGCTCATTGATTAACTCATCTGAGGTTCTGGCCTTGGTTTAACCTTGGTTAGTGCATTCTGCCCAAAGGAGAATGTACTATATGTTGGCCTCATTATAATATTTTGATTAAATTGAATGTGTATATTATCCTTTAGTTAATTCTAATGCATACCTGTTTTGCCTTAATAATGAATTTATATGTTAGTTCCTTTAAATAGATTTGAAAACATGTTTGATTCATTTTGAAATTAATATTTTGGAATATTTAATTTTAAATTTTTTATATACATAGATATTTATTTGGAATTATTTGCTCTCGTTCATACTTAATTTTATGAGCTCTTATTCATGTTTGATTCTGTGAAAAATATTTATGATTTTTTTTTAATTTTGATTAATGAAAATTATTATAGATTATGGTGATTATAATGTTAATATTTACTCTCTCAATTTTAGCGTAGATTTTATGTACTTTGTCAATTAAGTTTGATTAGTAAGCTAAGATATATAATTGTTGATATTGAGAATTGAAATTTGTGACAGAAATTGCAGTTTAGTAAATGCAATATGAATTTGGAAAATATATGCTATAAGATTTTTCATATTATTTAGGTATAATTGTTGAGAATGTTATTTGTGAATCGTCAGAATTCTTTGTGAAATACAAATTATTGTTTGCAATTATCTGCCCAAAGAAAGTTATTGTATGCATTAATTTTGAAATTTGTATTGAGTTAAAATTTCAAATAATGGGAGGTAATTGTATATTATATACTCTGCTCAAAGGAATGTTTATAATATGTTAATTATTTTGTTAAAATTCTTTGATTGCCCATAATTAATACAATTGCATTTAATGGAATAAATGTACTTTTGATATGAACGATAACAATGCCATAATGGAATTGTTGATTGGATTGAATTATGAATAACGGAGATGAGATCTAGATTCTTATTTTTTTATTTTTATTTTTATTTTATGAATTTTGGTCTTGATAGGGCATTGTGTTTTAGCCTATAATTATTGTGGAGAACATACTTGACGTGTTTTTTAGTGGGAGAGATATGATTAATTTTGTGTGATCTTAAAATTATTATCGAGTCAGTGGGAAATAATTGCTTAGTTTTTAATGTTAAGATATGACTTTATTTTGAAATAAATTTTCTATAAGGCTTTTTCGAGAAAGATTTTGAATTCTATATCCCTTTATAAATCAACATGGTTTTTATTTTACAATAATGGTGATTTGATGAGGTAGTGACTTTCTTGAGTTATGATGAAAATAATTTCTGTTAGTATATTTACCATAAGGTCAGTGGGAGAAAATTTCCTTTTCTTGTATTGTATATTGTTGAGAATATTGACTGACTCTCTAACCAAAGGATTTAGGCCGATGATATATACATGTGAAGAATATGGACATTGTGAATTCCTTTGATTTAGTTGATTAGTGGGAGTTTGAATCATTTATTATTTCTTTGTCATGTTGAACAATTTATTTTGGATATAATTGATGTTTACTTAACAGACAAATTTTATTTTGAACAATTGATAAGGATTTGAGTTTTATTATTGCATATATTGAATATATGTGTTTGTGTTTGTCAATTGTGAAATATTGGAACTCAGTGTCGTTGGGACCACCATGCCTGTGGTTGACACTATATTGGAGTTTGAGGCATGATAATAAGATTTTGGAACTCAGTGTCGTCAGGATCACCATGCCTGTGGTTGACACTATATTAGAGTTTGAGACATGATTTTGGAACTCAGTATCGTTGGAACTGTCATGTCTGTGGTTGACACTATATGGGAGTTTGAGACATAATGGTGTTTTAGGACTACAGGGCCCGTGGTCGACACCATAGTTTATTGAATGATGGTTTTTTGATAAACCATGGAATTTCTCTGGCTTTAAGGCATTTGAGAGAAATTTGAGGACTGACAGAGAAAATAGCAGTTTGGCTGTTATTGGATCATATTGGCATGCTATTTTCTTGCTACACTCCACACTAATGACTAGTCGACGGAGTCAAGTAACATTTGTGACCATGGAAGGTCTTATATCGGTAAGGGTATAATCACCGCCTGATTCAATGTTATTTGATTTTAGTTGGATGGAGTCATATTCAGATATCGCACCTTCGATCATGTGTTTTCTTAAAATGTGGCCACATTATAAGAATTAGTCCTTAGCCCGAGA
The DNA here is from genome assembly GCF_033153095.1 of Gastrolobium bilobum. NCBI lineage: Eukaryota > Viridiplantae > Streptophyta > Magnoliopsida > Fabales > Fabaceae > Gastrolobium > Gastrolobium bilobum. The sequence goes on from NW_026898933.1 coordinate 22,112, forward strand.
GTCGTTTTAAAATAACTTGTTTTCCTTTTTCTCTTTTTAAATTAAAATTTTACAATTGATTTTGCCCAAGTGGGAGAATGTAAGAAATTTTTATAATAATTGTGGGCTTCAATCAATTGTAGTTTTTCTTGTTTTAATAAAAACGGGCTAAGTCATGATCCATATAGGGGTGCAGTATAAAGCCCAGTTAATTAGTGATCCTTTTGTTTGGGCTTGGATATCTGTAAACTGATTAGTGTGGGTAACAATGTAGGCCTAACCCATAGGCCCATGATGGGAAGGGGACTAGGGTTAATAAATTGGCTAGGTCCCCTCTGCATTCACAACGTGTTAGAAAACCGTTACTCCACAACCTGCCCCATCGACGGTTGTAATCAGGGAGTTGTGTGAATTGCAGAAGAAGATCCTGGTCTTTCCATTGCAGGAGCATTAGAGGAAACAAGAAGCCTTCAAGAAATCAAGAATCAAGTAAGCCTGAATCTTTTGGTGTTCTAATATCATATAATCCTATTTTGAAAATTTTTTACATTTCAAAATAGGATTATATGATATTAGAAAACCAAAAGATTCAGACTTACTTGATTCTTTATTTCTTGAAGCTTCTTGTTTCTTCTAACGCTCCTGGAATGGAAAGACTAGGATCTTCCTCTGCATTTCACACCACTCTCTGATCACAACCGTCGATGGGGCGAGTTGTGGAGTAACGGTTTTCTAACACGTTGTGAATGCAGAGGGGACCTAGCCAACTTATTAACCCTAGTCCCCTTCCCATCATGGGCCTATGGGTTAGGCCTAAACTATTACCCACACTAATCAGTCCCCTTTATGGGCCTAGATATACCCACACAAGCCCAAACAAAAGGATCACTCAATTAAATGGGCTTTATACTGCACCCCCATATGGATCATGACTTAGCCCGTTTTTATCAAAACAAGAAAAACTACAATTGATTGAAGCCCACAATTATTATAAAAATTTCTAACATTCTCCCACTTGGGCAAAATCAATTGTAAAATTTTAATTTAAAAGAGAAAAGAAAAACAAGTTATTTGAAAACGACTCTCGGGCTAAGGACTAATTCTTATAATGTGGCAACATTTTAAGAAAACACATGATCCAAGGTGCGATATCTGAATATCTCCATCCAACTAAAACTAAATAACATTGAATCAGGCGGTGATTATACCCTTACCGATATAAGACCTTCCATGGTCACAAATGTTACTTGACTCCGTCAACTAGTCATGAGTGTGGAGCGTAGCAAAAAAATAGCATGCCAATGTGATCCAACAACAGCCAAACTACTATTTTCTTTGTCAGTCCTCAAATTTCTCTCAAATGCCTTGAAGCCAGAGAAATTCCATGGTTTATCAAAAAACCATCATATAATCAAATATGGTGTCGACTACGGGCCCTGTAGTCCTAACAACACCATTATGCCTCAAACTCCCATTTAGTGTCAACCACAGACATGATGGTTCCAATGACACTGAGTTCCAAAATCATGCCTCAAACAATATAGTGTCAACCACAGGCATGGTGGTCCCAACGACGCTGAGCTCCAAAATATTATTATCATGCCTCAAACTCCAATATAGTGCCAACCACAGGCATGGTGGTCCCAATGACACTGAGTTCCAATATATATCACAATAGATAAATATAAATACACATGTTCAATATATGCAACAATAAATCTCAAATCCTTATCAATTGTGCAAAATAAAATTTATCTCTTAAATAAACATCAATTATATCTAAAATCAATTGTTCAACATGAAAAGAAAATAATAAATGATTCAAACTCCCACTAATCAACTAAATCAAGGAATTCACAATGCCCATATTCTTCACATGTATTTATCATTGGCCTAAATTCTTATAGAATCAATCAATATTCTCAAGAACTAAGTGATTTACATACAATACAAGAAAATGAATTTTTCTCCCACTGACTCATCAAATCACCATTAATAGCTCAAGAAAGTCACTGCCTCATCAAATCACCATTAATGTAAAATAAAATCCATATTGATTTAAAAAGGTTATAGAATTCAAAATCCTTCTCAAAGAGGCCTTATAGAAAATTCATTTCAAAATAAACTCATATCTTGACATTAAAAACTAAGCAATTATCTCCCACTGACTCGACAATAACTTCAAGATCATACAAAATTAATCATATCTCTTCCACTAAAAAACACATCAAGTATGTTCTCCACATTAATTATAGGCTAAAACACAATGCCCTATCAAGATCAAAATTCATAAAAAAAATAAGAATCTAGATCTCATCTCCTTTATTCATAATTCAATCCAATCAACAATTCTATTATGGCATTGTTATCATTCATATCAAAAGTATATTTATTACATAAATGCAATTATATTAATTATGAGCAATGAAATAATTTTAACAAAATAATTAGCATATTATAAACTCTCCTTTGGGCAGATAATTGCAAACAATAATTTATTAACAAAAAATCCCGACGATTCACAAATAATATTCTCAACAATCATACCTAAATAATTATGAAAAACCTTATAGAATATGTTTCCCAAATTCACATTGCATTTACTAAACTGCAATTTCTGTCACAAATTTCAATTCTCAATATCAACAATTATATATCTTAGCTTACTAATCAAACTTAATTGACAAAGTACATAAAATCAACGCTAAAATTGGGAGAGTAAATATTAACATTATAATCACCATAATCTATAATAATTTTCATTAATCAAAATTAAAAAATCATAAATATTTTTCACATAATCAAACATGAATAAGAGCTCATAAAATTAAGTATGAACGAGAGCAAATAATTTCAAATAAATATCTATGTATATAAAAAATTTAAAATAAATATTCCAAAATATTAATTTCAAAATGAATCAAACATGTTTTCAAATCTATTTAAAAGAACTAACATATAAATTCATTATTAAGGCAAAACAGGTATGCATTAGAATTAACTAAAGGATAATATACACATTCAATTTAATCAAAATATTATAGTGAGGCCAACATAATAGTACATTCTCCTTTGGGCAGAATGCACTAACCAAGGTTAAACCAAGGCCAGAACCTCAGATGAGTTAATCAATGAGCACAACACTAGGTTTGAAAATCTATCCCCTTTGGGCAGATAGATTCCTACACCAATGAACCTCCAATAACTTCATCTATAACCTCAAGAAAAAGTTGCTCTGGATGAGTTAATCATTTAGTACAACAGGTTGTCATAACAAGGCCAACATAATAGTACATTCTCCTTTGGGCGGAATGCACCAACCAAGGTATAAACCAAGGTCAGAACCTCAGATGAGTTAATCAATGAGAACAATACTGGGTTTGAAAATCTATCCCCTTTGGGCAGATAGATTCCTAGACCAATGGGCCTCCAATAACTTCATCTATAACCTCAAGAAATTTTTTCTCAATGAGCATACACTGGCTTCAGAGATGTGTCCCCTTTGGGCAGACAGATCACCTAGACCAATGCACTTCCATTAACATCATCTCAAACAAATTTACAGTTATAACACACAATTACCCTCTTTGGGCAGGAAATTGCATGAAATAACCAAAATCATTCCTTAATTTTTACAAAGAAATGTTCATAAATCAATATAAGCAATCCCACTTTGTACTTTGTCAATCAATATAAGAAATTTACAGTAATTCATAAAAATTGTTGTACATGAATATGTTTAAACATAATAACATTCACATGCCCAAAACCATGATCCAATCCACAAGAATGTGCAACATCTTTACTGATCATGAATTTAAAAAATATTATTCCCAAATAAATTTTGCATTTAAACAATTCAAGCGGACGCATACATCACAATAAACAAAAATATTAGAACGAGCAATAGTAGCTGAGAGCAATCAATACCATATCATAATAACTTCCAACTCACATCAACTTTTGATGCAAAATATGATAAATGTTATATCAAGCAAGCCAATTCCTTTAACACAACACTCTATTGTTTGCATGATATCAAAGTTTCAAACTACAATTGCTAGCTTTTTACCTTTTAAATTAAGTGTAGCGTGTGGCAACAAAAGCAATGCTTTCAAATATGAAATAAAACTCCAAACCATTGTTATTTTTCATAATATAACTCATGAAAATATTGAACAACACTAAATGTCAAATTTTTTAAAAAATCGTAATCGTGGTTATGAAAGCAAATTCTTTCCATATGTATTATATCATGGAACATAAAATAATAATATCAGATCAATTTGTTTGCTAAAGAAGCATATGACAATAAATACAATTATTATAAACATAATAAAGGGCGCCATTAACGGAGAATCAGAATCAATACATCACCATCAATAGAAAATGCAATTTTTTTTATATCAGGAAAAATAATAAAATATTTTACAAAATTTAATAATTCTGAAAAACATTATTACAAGAATATTAAAAAATAATTCTTTAATTCAAGCACCAAACAAGTAATATTGTTGAAGATTTTGGGCAAGGCAGAGACCTGACAATGCTTCTAACCATCAAAGATATCAAATTAAATAATAATGATGATGATGAAAATTCCAACTATAAATATTCAGATAACAAATGCAGATTTCAACAAGCTACATATATGGTGCAGTTAGGCATTCCACCTTCGGCTGCAGAATCATAAAATTCTTTGCAACCAGTGTGATTCCGTTCCAAATACCACTTTTACTTTATGGTATGCTTTTGAATTGTAATACCACAAAATTGGTTCCTCGCATAATACAACAAATATAATCAAAATCCATTCAAAACAAAATTCCATCAAATGTCATCGTGGAAGCATGATTAAAAACATTAGTTTCTAACAGATGCCCCTAAATAATAAGCATACATAAAACATTAGTTTCTAACATATGACCTTGGTTTAGACCTTGGTTTGTGCATTCTGCCCAAAGGAGAATGTACTATTATGTTAGTCTTGTTATGACAACATGTTGTGCTAAATGATTAACTCATCCTAAGCAACTTCTTCTTGAGATTGTAGATGAAGTTATTGGAGGCTCATTGGTCTAGGAATCTATCTGCCCAAAGGGGATAGATTTTCAAACCCAGTGTTGTGCTCATTGATTAACTCATCTGAGGTTCTGGCCTTGGTTTAACCTTGGTTAGTGCATTCTGCCCAAAGGAGAATGTACTATTATGTTGGCCTTATTATAATATCTGGACTAAATTGAATATGTTTGATTCATTTTGAAATATTTATTTTAATTTTTTATATACATAAATATTTATTTAGAAGTATTTGCTCTCATTTATATTTAATTTTGTGATCTCTTATTCATGTTTAATTCTGTAATAAATATTTATGTTCCTTTTTTCAAAATTTTAATTAATGAAAAATTGTTACATATTATCGTGATTATAATGTTAGTATTTACTCTCCCAATTTTAGCGTAGATTTTATGTGCTTTGTCAATTAAGTTTGATTACTGAGTTAAGATATATAATTGCTGATATTTGGGATTGAAATTTATGATACAAATTATAATTTAGTAAATGCAATATGAATTTGGGAAACATATGCTAAAAGATTTTTCATATTATTTAAGTATGATTATTCATAATGTTATTTGTAAATCGTCAGGATTCTTTGTTAATAAAAATTATTGTTTGCAATTATCTGCCCAAAGGAGAGTTTATAATAAGCTAATTATTTCGTTAAAATTACTTCACTGCCCATAATTAATATAATTGCATTTATGTAATAAATATATTTTTGATATGAACGATAACAATGCCATAATGGAGTTGTTGATTGGATTGAATTATGAACAATGTGAAAGTTGGAAATGGCCTTGAAGGCCGATGCATGCTGGAGGGAAAAACAAAAACTTTTTCATTGCGGAACACACATGCATTCAAGATCATGCTTTAGGAAAGCATGATGTTACCTTGTTCGTGAAAACTCGTGATGATCAAAGTAGGTCTGAAGGGTTCAGACCCTCTAACGTTGATCCACACCACCCACTGCGTCTAGGTGCAAGAACTCTTTCTTGTGAAACCGCCAAGTGATCACTATAATGAGGCTTGCTAAGCGCACACTGTGTGAAGAGAAAGGCTAGGTAAAAGTGTTTGAAAGAGTGAAGCTTTCAATGTGAAATCTTCACAAAAGTGGCGCAGGAGAGGAGAAGAGAATGGCTTAGTTGGTTTTTTAAAAACCCTAGAAGGAACATATATAAAGAGGCGCACAAGAGGAGCCTATTTGTTAAAAACAAATCAGATTTTTAATCTATAAAAATCCCTCCTAAAAGGGCTCTCCATCAAAGAGAGAGAGAGAATATGATTTGTTGCAAATCAAATCTCATCAAATCTTGCCAACAACATCCTATCATATCTTTATGATATATTAGGTTCAAAACCTAATCAAATATCTGATCATAAATCATCATATAATCAGTTATATGGTGCGCCCTATATAGCCTAAATAATGACCAGATACATTTGAGTAGTTGCATTCAAACTTGAATCAAATCACTCAAATATTCTCCCAACAGATCGTATCTTCTGGAGCTGATTCTGATGACTAACCAACAGCCAAATCAGCACCCCAAATCTTCTTAGATTATGTCCAAAAGATTTCCTCTTGATATGTTCCAACAAGATCTCATCTTATCCTTTTGTTATGAAACAACTTTTCATAGCCAATTCAAATTCGAATTTCAAACATTTGAATTCAAACTTTCAAACACTTAAATTTTAAATTCAAATTCAAATTCAAATTCTAAATTCAAATTCAAATTTCAAAATTCAAAATTCGAATTTCAAAATTCAAAATTTAAATTCCAAAATTCAAAATTTAAATGTTTGATAAAATTAATTTAACTAATTAAATTAATTAGTAATGACTTGGACTATCCAAGCCCATTACAATGATCCAAACAACTTCTTGGGCTAATAACTATTATTAGGCCCAATACCTTTAATGCTAGAGCATCTAGACAATTAGGTGTTTGCGTGTGACCCATTAGGTCCAACATAGCCACTGACATAAATGAGTCTGGGCCCAATAAGCCCACAACCCATCTAATGACAACACAGAGCACTAGCAATGCTTTGTTGCCCCAGAACTAGTTAGATTAATGATTTGATCATCCTATTAAACATATTTGGTTGCCGTATGTTTGTCCCTTCGTCTCCGTTACCTTCCCATAAAACCTAGGGTAAAGAAACGTATCATCCCTTGCAGTTTAGGGTTAGCTTTTTATGAAATAGGGAGTCTTCAATTTACTGACTCTAAAGGCAGATCATCTTATGATCTCTTTTACTATGCATAGATTCCCGAGTCACTGTAAATGTCATCCCGATTTCTCCGGTTTAAGGATAACCTAATCTCTCACAGAGATTTGACGAATTCCTTCAGCTTATTACCCTAGCCCTGTGCCCTATCAGGACAAGCCCAAGAGCATACCTATGAGTCTCCATGTTTCAGGCAGATGAGGTATACAATCAAGGCATGCCTTCTAGAACACAGTCTAAGTGATAACTTCTGGTCTAAGGAAAGACATACCCAAATATATAGAGACTACTCTAATGATACTATCTGTGAGATTTCCTCATAGAGTCTCTTTGAGGGTCCGTTCAGTGCAAGCTATACCCTTATAGGTCCACCCACGACTTTAGCTAAGACATCTCCATATCTGTAGCACATGAGGTCTATACCTTGTATCCATATACAAGTAGATAAGTCGTGCTAGTCTTACCCGAGATTACTGACCCCATTCTCAGTATCTCTAGACTAGGAACATAAAATTAGGAATAAACATCCGGTATTCTTGAATCCTCATGATTGTGATCTCATCACAAATACTCAAGAGATACCTATTTTATTCCACGGGGTTTATCAAGTTATTCATAATATATTAACATTAATATCGAGACATAATTATGAAACAAGATAAAGAGTGCTTTTATTTATTTGCGACAATATTAAAAAGGTCTACATCTATGTCCTTATTTAATCATAAGATTGTCTCTAGGACACCTAAATACTAACACAATGGAGATGAGATCTAGATTTTTTTTTAAGAAATTAGAACACCAAAAGATTCAAAATAGGATTATATGAAATTAGAACACCATAAGAAATTTCAAAATAGGATTATATGAAATTAGAACACCAAAAGATTCAGACTTACTTGTTGAAGACATCATTCTTGATTTCTTGAAGGGCTTCTTGTTTCCTCTGATGATCCTGCAATAGAAAGACCAGGATCTTCCTCTGCAATTCACACCACTCCCTGATTACAACCGTCGATGGGGCGAGTTGTGGAGTGACGATTTTCTAACACATTGTGAATGCAGAGGGGACCTAGCCAAACTTATTAACCCTAGTTCCCTTCCCATCATGGGCCTATGGGTTAGGCCTACACTGTTACCCACACTAATCAATTTACAGATATCCAAGCCTAAACAAAAGGATCACTAATTAAATGGGCTTTATACTGCACCCCTTTATGGATCATGACTTAGCCCGTTTTATTAAAACAAGAAAAACTACAATTGATTGAAGCCCACAATTATTATAAAAATTTCTTACATTCTCCCACTTGGGCAAAATCAATTGTAAAATTTTAATTTAAAAAAAAAAACAAAAATAAGTTATTTAAAAACGACTCTCGAGCTAAGGACTAATTCTTATAATGTGGCCACATTTTAAGAAAACACATGATCCAAGGTGCGATATCTGAATATGACTCCATCCAACTAAAATCAAATAACATTGAATCAGGCGGTGATTATACCCTTACCGATATAAGACCTTCCATGATCACAAATGTTACTTGACTCCGTCGACTAATCATTAGTGTGGAGTGTAGCAAGAAAATAGCATGCCAATGTGATCCAACAACAGCCAAATTGCTATTTTCTCTGTCAGTCCTCAAATTTCTCTCAAATGCCTTAAAGCCTGAGAAATTCCATGGTTTATCAAAAATCACCATATAATCAAATATGATGTCGACTACGGGCCTTGTAGTCCTAACAACACCATTATGTCTCAAACTCCCATATAGTGTCAACCACAGACATGATGGTTCCAACGACACTGAGTTCCAAAATTATGCCTCAAACTCCAATATAGTGTCAACCACAGGCATGGTGGTCCCAAAAGCCAAAGGTTTGAAATGCCTGAGCTCGGATAGGGCAAAATATGTCCTATCTGAAATCCATGAGCGGATAAATGGCCAGCACATTGGGGGCAAAACGCTAGCTCGGAAGACCCTCAGAGCAGGATATTTTTGGCCCTCTATGGTTCAAGATGCAAAGGAACATGTGCAGAAGTGTGATCAGTGCCAGAAGCACAGTAAAAACCTGCTGGCACCGCCAGAGGAGTTAAGCTTGATCACAGCTCCGTGGCCCTTCTTCAAGTGGGGCATGGATCTTTTGGGCCCATTTGCTGCGGCTGAAGGGCAATTAAAATGGTTGACAGTAGCTGTTGATTACTTCACCAAATGGATAGAGGTAGACCCAGTGGCTACAATTACCACCGCGAGGGTGCAGCGTTTTTTCGAAAGGAATTTGATTTGCAGATTTGGGATTCCAGCCGAGGTGGTCACTGACAACGGAACCCAGTTTACAAGCAGAGCTTTTCAAGAGCTAATGGTGAATCTGCACATCCGGCATCGCTTTGCATCCATGGAACATCCTCAGTCCAATGGCCAAGCTGGAGCAGCAAACCAGGTTATTATAGCTGGGTTGCGTAAAAGGATGGAGCAGTGTGCTAAGGGGAAGTGGGTTGAGGAACTATGGTACGTACTATGGGGATACAAAACCACGATTCAATCCTCCACTGGAGAGACCCTGTTCAGAATGACCTACGGAACCGAGGCCATGATCCCGGTGGAGCTGGGAGAACCGTCATGGCGAAGGGCTCAAGCTTTATCGCAAACAGAAAAGGAGAATAGTAGCAAGTTAGCTGTGGAGTTAGATTTGATAGATGAAGCTCGGATTACAGCACATTGCAAGAATGTCGCGACAAAGCAACTAGTGGCGAACCGCTTTAATAAAAAGGTCAAGCCGCGATCATTTGATATAGGAGACCTGGTCCTTCGGAGGGCAGACATTGGAGGCCGAAATGCAGCTGAAGGGAAATTGGCCCCAAGATGGGAAGGCCCATACAAAGTCAAAGTTAAACTCTCAAAAGGAGCTTATGTTCTGGAAACTTCAAAGGGGAAGCAAGTTAAAAGGACTTGGAACGCGGACAAGTTGAAGAAATATTTTAGTTAAAAAAAATAAAAAAATTCTCACTCATAAATTGTAATTTTCCAATTCAGAGTTCAATAAATGGAATAATTCGCAGTATTTGAAGACATAATAGTTGTGCAAAATCTTATTTCCAAGAAGAAATTTGAAGTATTGGAACCATATTGCCCATGGGCGCAGATTGTAACGTCGAGGCGAACGAATTCCGGCTTACGGGCGGGGTTCTAGCCCGGCCAAGAACGTCGAGGTATTTGAACCTTCTAACCTACGGGAAGAAAGTTCTAGCCCGACCAAGAACATCGAGGTATTTGAACCTTCTAACCTACGGGAAGAAGGTTCTAGCCCGGCCAAGAATGTCGAGGTATTAGTATCATCTAGCCTACGGGCAGAGGGGTCTAGCCCGGCCAAGTACGTCGAGGTATTAGAACCATCTAGCCTACGGGCAGCTGGTTCTAGCCCGGCTAAGAACGTCGAGGTATTAGTACCATCTAGCCTACGGGCAGAGGGGTCTAGCCCGACCAAGTACGTCGAGGTATTAGAACCATCTAGCCTACGGGCAGAGGGTTCTAGCCCGGCTAAGAACGTCGAGGTATTGGAACCATCTAGCCTACGGGCCGAAGGTTCTAGCCCGGCCAAGTACGTCGAGGTATTGGAACCATCTAGCCTACGGGCAAAGGTGTCTATCCCGGCCAAGTACGTCGAGGTATTGGAACCATCTAGCCTACGGGCAGAGGTTCCAGCCCGGACAAATTGTCGAGGTATTTGAACCCTCTCGCCTACGGGCAGAAGGTTCTAGCCCGGCCGAAAATGTCGAGGTATTGAAACCATTTAGCCTACGGGCAGAAGGTTCTAGCCCGGCCGAAAATGTTGCGATAGTTGGCCAACTTGCCTACGGGAAGTTAGATTTAAACATTCGTGCCGACCTACCAAATTGAGGAGGGACTTAAGGGGACGCCCTTACTTCCCCAACATCCTTAAAGGAGAAGGTTCGTTGAGCGAATACCGGCATGCATAAATTACAAATATTAACAAGGATGAAGGAAAAATTGCCATATAAAACATGTTTGGATAGACAAACAGAGTTCTCAACATTGATTGGAAAGCAAAAAAGAAGTTACAAAATAAACCGGAATCCCAATTCTTCACCCCGAAGCATCCACCTGCATCATCCCCCTCACCTCTGCCTCAAACTCGGCACCAGCGGCCTCCATGGCGGCATCCATTCCGGTCTCCGCATCCCCTTGCGCAACCTCTGTTTGAGCTGTGCTACTTTCTGGCAGACTGGAAATCGATGGAGGAGGAGGATAGTAAACCCCGCCGCGAACATAGCCAAAGCAATCAAGCTGATCAAGCCGCAGAGGATATTACGGGTTAAAATACCTCACCTGGTTTACCCCATTTTTAAAAGCACTAATAGCGGCCTTTTGCAGAGCAGACTGGCTAAAGTCATAAGCTTGCTGCAAATTTTGGAGATCTGACTTTAATTTTTCAACCTCGGCGGTAAGACCGGATACACTCGCACTCCTTTCAGCCAGCACGTCAGATTGATCTTTAAAAAACTCCAAAATATTATCTTTGCCGGGGGTAACACCAACAGCTTCAGCAATAGACTTCAGCTCAGACTGGGCAATCTCCATAACAGCTTTTAGTTCAGCAGAGCTGTTTGTTAGCTCTTCGTTGACAAGCAAAGCTTTTCCATACCTCACCCGAAGCTCGTACAGCTCGGTAATGGCCTCAGATGCTACTCCACCCCTTCAATTCAGGAGGTTCTGAGCCGGTGCGCGAAGTATAAACAGTAAAGAAATGAAAAAACAAAGGCACGGTACAAGGAAGGGACAACGAGTCACAGAGCTGCTCGAAGGCAACAATATAAGCCCAGCCGTTGGGATGGATCTGGGTTGGTGCGAGCAGCAGGTGGTTTAGAAGTTGCACTTTGAATGAAGAAAAAGGAAATCGAATCCCAATCTTCGTCACCAGATCCAGGTAGAAGAAAAAAGAATGTGGTTCCTCAGGATTTCGGCCGGAGCAAACAGGTTCGTCATCGGCAGGAACGAAGGTGTTGAAATCAACCGGGTTGCCTAAGGGAAGCCCAGACACTTCTTCAGTTGTCATCTCAGAGGTAAAACTCAGCACTTCTTCCGTAACCCAGGGATGTTGGGCACAAAGATGATCGGTTACTGACGTTGGACCCTTCTCCGCGGTACTAGTCCCGACCTCTGGACCCTGGTTGGAAGAAGCGATATTCGCATTTGATTCTGTAGAATGGGACTCCATAAATACCTAGAACAGTAAAATGGAGGATTAAAAAGCAACAATAGCACGTAGCAAAAGGGATACGTACCCGAGCTAAACAAACTACTATCAGAGGAACTAGAATCATCAGATGTGGAGACAGGAGCAGGGGTTGGTGAACCCGGAACGTGTGAACAGCCACCTAAAACTAGATTGGCCATGAAGTCATTACCCTTCTCCACAAATTGGGCACCAAGGTATACACAGTTGAAACAAGGCTCAGGGTTGGGAATGCTAGGACGGGAGGAGACTCTCACACTCTGGTTTGGAGATTGAAAAGGTGTAATAGGGCGAACTGGGATGGAACTTAATGAAAGAGAAGTTGCCCTGGACGGGTTGCCCAAGTTACGGGGCTCAACATCCTGACCCCGGGTGGAGGAATTGGAAACCCTTCTACCTCGAAGACGCCTCCCACGACCACGAATCGAGGAGCGAGATGAAGAGGCTCTCCCACGGCCACCACCTCGATAGCCGCCTAGCAGAGCAGCCTGCGTTTCTTCCGCGGTCCGAGGTCTACCAAACAACCAGTACCTCGAACCAGGTGGTAGGCTTTGAATGAACCTTTCCTCTTCTTGTGCACGTCGTTCTTCCTCTTCGATGTCAATTTCATCACCACGACCGAAGACGCGAGGGCAAGTGAGCCTCCCTTGAATAGCATAATTTCGTTCCCCCATTTCAGGAACTATTCAGAGAAGGGTGCGTAAGGAGTGAGCCAAGTGCAAATAAGCTCACATAAAGTGCAAGACCAATACAGAAGGTGCAATCGCATAGAGAAGCAGGCAAGTAAGTAAGCTTGGAATAAAGAAGGGCATTATAAAACCAGCAGCCATGGCTATAATTAAATGTAAATGGAGAACATGCCAGAAAAGAGAATCAGAGTGAAAGAAAATACCTACGAAGGAAGGTGTTGCAAATACTGGTAGATACTGGAGGAGGAGGCTCTGGTAGGACGAAACCCTTCGATAGCGAAGAAGAAAATGCTTCAGGAACGATTCGGAACTGCAACAGAAGCAAATGAAAGATAAATGAGGCAAGTGGTGTGAAACGTTGAAATCAAAGGTTTAAACCCGCGAAAGCCAAAGGCAGGGGTACTGCGGTAATTTCTTCCTGTTGGTCATGGCATTCATCTCTCTAAGGCTATGTGTCCTAAGACACCTGCCGAAAGGGAACACATGGAGAGGATTCCATATGCATCAGCAATTGGATCCATCATGTATGCCATGCTATGTACAAGACCAGACGTCTCTTATGCTTTAAGCATTACGAGCCGATACCAGTCTGACCCTGGAGAGAGTCACTGGACGGCCGTGAAGACAATCCTTAAGTACTTGAGAAGGACTAAGGATTTGTTTCTGGTTTATGGTGGCAGTAATGAGCTGAAAGTGAAGGGGTTCACTGATGCTAGCTTCCAGAGTGATCAAGACGACTGTAAATCTCAGTCAGGCTTCATCTACACCTTAAATGTGTTAGTATATGGATGTCCTAGAGACAATCTTTTGATTAGATTAGGACATAAATGTAGACCTTTATTGTCGCAAATAAATAATAAGCACTCTTTATCCTGTTTCATATTATGTCTCGATATTATTGTTAATATATATTATGAATAAACTGGATAAACCCCTTGGAATAGAACATGTATCTCTTGAGTATTTGTGATGAGATCACAATCATGAGGATTCAAGGATACCGCACGTTTATTCCTAATTTTATGTTCCTAGTCTAGAGACACTGAGAATGGGGATCAGTGATCTCGGATAAGACTAGCACGAGTTATCTACTTGTATACGGATACAAGGTAAAGACCTCATGTGTTACAGATATGGAGATGTCTTAGCTAAAGTCGTGGGTGGACCTATAAGGGTATAGCTCGCACTGAACAGACCCACAAAGAGACTCTATGAGGAAATCTCACAGAGTATCATTAGAGTAGTCTCTTTATATTTGGGTATGTCTTTCCTTAGACCATAAGTTATTACCTAGACTGTGTTCTAGAAGGCATGCTTTGACTGTATACCTCGTCTTCCTAAAACATGGAGACTCATAGGTATACTGTTGGGCTTGTCCTGAAAGAGCACAGAGCTAGGGTGATAAGCTGAAGGAATTCGTCAAATCTCTGTGAGAGATTAGGTTATCTGTAAACCGGAGAAATCGGGATGACATTTACAGGGACTCGGGAATCTATGCATAGTAAAAGAGATCATGAGATGATCTGCCTTTACAGTCAGTAAATTGAAGATTCCCTATTTCGAATAAAGCTTACCCTAAACCGCAAGGGTTGATATATTTCCTTACCCTAGGTTAATGGGAAGGTAACCGAGACGAAGGGAAATACATATGGCAACCAAATATGTGTAATAGGATGATCAAGTCATTAATCTAACTAGTTCTGGGGCAAAAAAGCATTGCTAGTGCTCTGTGTTGTCATTAGATGGGTTGTGGGCTTATTGGGCCCAAATCCATTTATGTCAGTGGCTATGTTGGACCTAATGGGTCACACGCTAACACCTAATTGTCTAGTTGAACTAGCATTAAAGGTATTGGGCCTAATGATGGTCATTAGTCCAAGAAGTGTTTGGAAGTCCACCTTGAGGGTGAAGGGCGCATGGATCACAGTAATGGGCTTGGATAGTCCAAGACACTACTAATTAATTTAATTGGTTAAATTAATTATCGAACATTTAAATTTTGAATTTTGAATTTGGAAATTTGGAATTTGAATTTTGAAATTTGAATTTTGAATTTGAATTTTGAAATTCGAATTTTGAATTTGAAATTTGAAATTTGAAATTTGAATTCGAATTTTGAAATTTGAATTTTGAAATTTGAAATTTGAATTTTGAATTTGAATGTTTGAAAGTTTGAATTTGAATGTTTGAATATTCGAATTTAAATATTTGAATTCAAATTTAAATTGGCTATGAAAAGTTGTTTCATAACAAAAGTATAAGATAAGATCTTGTTGGAACAAATCTCTAGTATCAAGAGGAGATCTTTTGGACATGATCCAAGAAGATTGGGGCGCTGATTTTGGCTGTTGGTGAGTGTCATTTAGTCATCAAAGTCAGCTCCAAAAGATACGATCTGTTGGGAGAATATTTGAGTGAGTTGATTCAAGTTTGAATGCAACTACTCAAACGTATCTGGACTCCTTTTAGTAGTGAATGGGGCGCATAGTATAAGTGGTCATGTGATGACCATCAGGTCAGAATCTTGATTAGATAAAGACCTTATCTGATAAGGATTCAATGGAGATGTTGTTGGGAGTTTTGAATTGCAACAACTCCTTTATCTCCTCATTTGTTGTGCGCCACTTTCATAGTATTTTTGAGGTGAAAAATCTGATTTCACTTATTTATTCCCTCACTCTCTTATGCGAAAGATGAGTGTGTTCCTCCTTAGGGTTTTTTTAGAAAAGACCTAGCCATTCTCTCCTCCTTCCATGCGCCACCTTGTGAGGTTTTATCTCTGAAAAGATCACTCTTCTAAACACATTTGCCTAGCCTCCTCTTTCATACATTGAGCGCATAGCAAGCCTCATTGTGGTGATCAATTGGTGGTTCTACAAGAAGGAGTTCTTGCATCTAGACGCGGGTGGTGTGGATCAACGTTAGAGGGTTTGAACCCTTCAGACCTGACCTTGATCATCCTGAAGTTTCACGAACAAGGTATAATATACGTCTTAAAGCACGTATCTTGATGTGCATGTGTGTTCCGCTAGCGAAAAATTTTGTTTTTTCTTATCACATGCCTCGACCTTCAAGGTCATTTTACTTACAAGTGGTATCAGAGCGCGGTTGCTTTACTATCGGCGGGTGATGGTACCTTGTTTGTGAGAATGCTTTTCACGGTTAAAATTTCTTTAAAGAGTTAAAGATTCAATTTTTACATATGGATTTTAATATACAATGCTTTAAATCGTTAAAGTTATCGTTTTTATGAACATGTTAATATGATTGCTATGTTCATATATCCATATATGTTCATGGTTATTTTTCTTTTTCTTTATGAAAGTTTTAAAAAGGAAACACCTTTTGGAAAGGTAGAGTTCGTCCATGAAGGGTATTTTAAATACCTTGATTGTTTTCTTATTTTCTCCATGAATTGTATCATGATCAAAGCATGAAATTTTTTTCGAAAATTTGCATCATATGCATATGTATATGGTTCGGCCATTAAGGTGTTTATGGCTACATGCATGGTTTAATTTTGTGTTCTTTGAGAAAGAGTCAACAAAATTTGAATTATATTGATTGTTATATATAATTCGGCCAAATAAGGAATTAAGAAAATTTTAATTTTAATTTTTGTTTTGATGTTTAATTGTTAAATATCAAGACATATATGAGAAGCATATTATATGATAATATTTTGTACTTGTAAGTTGTCTAACATTTCAGGTGCAAAAATGAAGGGGATGGTCATGGTGCCCGAAATTTAAATTTCGAATTTTAAATTAATGTGTAATTTTGCTCTATTTAATTAGAGTTGTAATTTGTTTTTTAAATTTTGTATTTTAAGTTTGTCCCTCCAAAGATGTTTTGGAGTTTCTTTAATTATTTGTAATTAGAAAAATTAGGCTAGTGGCGTTTAGACGACAAGAAGCCGTGGCTTGAGAAGCAAGATGGACAAATGAGCGAGCACCATGACTATCTCAAAATAAAAATTGTTTTATTTGCATGTATGTTTTGTACGACTAGCATGCATGAGATAATATATCACGATATGTATGTTTTGTGGCTTAAGACGTCTAGTATGCATGAAATTGGACAAATCGCGTTTGTATGTATTATTATGCACGTCCAATTACGACTAGTGTAATCCGATAGATGTTTGACATAGGATACGACTAGCATGATAATAATACTAATGCGTTTGATGAGACTTAATAAACCCTAAATAAAAGGAACCCTTAAAAGGAATAAATTATTAAGCATATGATTACCTCCCACCACCAATATTACTCGAACCTCCTCTACATAGTGGTGCTCCACAACTCAGTTGGGACCCACTGTTTCGTTGAGTAAGAGTAGTATTAGAAGTGTTAGACACTTAGGGTGCTGGTTAATACTTAACTGAGACATAAGTTGCAGGCTCAGCCGGGCTTATGTGCTTAGGGTAATAATGCTAGGTTGGTTGCATGAGATGCACCACTAAGTGATAAGGAGTTGTCAACCTAATGTTAAGAGAGGGTATGAGATACTGTTGATGAAGATCAACCCATTATTTAAATTAATCTTGCGGTCTCAGACGGGGGTTAAAATAAATAATCGCACTCTTAATCCCACTAAGGTAAAATCTAAAAGTAGATAAACCCTAAGTCAAATGGTAAGGGTCATTGACTTAGATAAAATAGTGGGAGGGGCAAATTATTTAAAGTCTTTAATAATTTGTTACACGACAATATATATTAATTAATCTATCTTTACATTTTCAGTTTTTTTTTTAGTATGACTAATTCACTGTCACTGCGCTCAATACTCGATACGAACAAACTGACCGGTCCTAATTTTATGGACTGGTATCGGAACGTCAGAAATGTTCTACGGGCCGAAAAAGTTGCTTATGTCCTTGACACTGCTTTACCTATTGCGCCTAAGGAAGGGGAAGATGGGTTCACGGAATTTGATTTCGAGGCCAACAAACAACACATGGATGATAATGTGTTGGCTTGTTGCATCATGCTGGCATCCATGTCGCCTGAACTGCGTAAACAGCACGAGCATATGGATGCCCCTTCTATTATCCTGCATCTCAGGGAGTTGTATGATATTAAAGGCAGACATGAGAGGTATGAGACCTTTAGGAAATTGTTCCTATGCAAGATGACTGAATGTATGTGTTTTAACCGCCATGTACTGAAGATGATAGCGCTCATTGAGAAGCTAGAGGGTCTAGGGTTCACAATGGATGCTGAATTAATTAATGACTTAGTTCTATCATCACTTCCTCCTTCTTTTAATGAATTCATAATGAATTACAACATGCATGGGATGCTTGTGAGCTTGCCAGAGTTGTTAAGTATGTTAACAACTGCTGAAATGTCTATCAAGAAGGATGAGACACAAGCTCTTCTGATTGGTGGGCCTAAAAGGGCCAAGGGTATGGGCAAAGAGCCTGCAAAAGGCAACTCCCTTAAGCCCAAAGGAAAATCCAATAAGAAAAAGGGCAAAGAGAAAGGTAAGAGTGCACCCAAGGACAAAAGCGATGTTGTATGCTTCCATTGTGGCAAGAATGGCCATTGGAAGAGGAATTGTCCAGACTACCTGAAGAGTGTGAAGGAGCATGGTGATGCTTCTACCTCAGGTATTTACATGATTGAGATAAATTATTCTTGTGCTAATCCGACTTCATGGGTATTGGATACCGGTTGTGGTTCTTATAATCTGCAATGTGATTGCAGGTGCTTAGGAGCCCTAGAAGATTGGAGAAGAACGAGGTGGACCTCCGCGTTGGTGATGGAGCAAGAGTTGCTGCTCATGCTGGTGGAGATACCGACCTCATTAGCCTACGGGCCTCTTATTGCATTTTAATAATTGTCTTTATGTTTTCGGCATTTCTAAAAACATTATTTCTATTTCTTGTTTAGAACAAGATGGTTTTGCTTTCACTATTAGGGACGGTACATTTTCTATCATTTTGAATGATATTATTTTTGGTACTGCTTCTTTAATAAATGGCTTGTATGTTTTGGAAATGGGAACTGAAGTGCTCAATGTAGATGTGAAATGACCTAGGATAGATAATCAATCCTATCTTTTGCACTATAGACTAGGGCACATAAATGAAACAAGATTGTCTAGAATGCATAGAGATGGATACCTAGATTCCAAGGATTTGGAATCCTATGGACAATGTGAATCTTGTCTAGCTGGGAAACAACACCCAAAACAGGTTTGTTTGAATGTGATTTTATTTTTTTGTGTTTAAAATTTTTTTGTTTTGAACATAAATTTTGAAAACAAATTTTGAGAGTAAAAGAACAATAAAATTTATTTGAGTATAGTTAAATTTAAAGTTATAAAGAAGTTACAATTATTTACAAAAATACCATTAATGAAGTTTCATAATTACAAGATTGTCATCATAAAGTAATTTAAAATAAAAAAAGTTAAATTTATTTATAAAAGTGCCACTCATGAATCCTTATATTTACAAAATTGCCACCGTAAAAATAAAAATAAAAATAAAAAACATCCCTAAATTGTTTTGCTTCTTTAGTTTTTAAAACTAAAAACAATCTTGTGTTTTGGGATTCATTTTCCTCCAAACTAGTTTTTTTTTTTTTTACTTTTTTGTTTTAAAAACTAAAAAACAATTTTTAAGAATAGAAATCAAACATACCCTTCAAAATGATTTTCGTGGTCTAGCATATGTCCTGGGCTCATCTTCTAGGCCCTTGATGAGGCCCGAACTTGAAGCAATTAGGGTTATGCAAAAAAATGGTTCACTTGCCTATTCTTAATCTGACCTTGATCTGACCCATAAATACTTGTTGCGACTCGGCAAGTGCACCGGTGATAAAGTAATAAAGTGTACCGGAATACGAAATTTTTCCCACGAGGATCAGAATCTTCAAGCACTAGTTCGCTAATTGCGTCTTAATTGGACAATCAAGAATTGGATTTGAGAGATATATAATTGAAGAACTTTAAAAATTAAAAATAAGTAATAGCATTCAATCAAGAAATTTCAGAATTAAAAAGAATGAATGAAAGGATGATGTTTGATTAAGAATTTAAAACAAGCGTAGTTAAGGTTTCAACTTCTCCCAATTTCCTCAATATGTTATGAATTAAACTGTCAAGAATCCGTTCTTAATATATTGCCAATCAATTCTTTCTAAGTTAATTAGGGCTCAATTCCTTGTTACCCTAAATCTATGTGATCTCAGAAGAACCCTAGTTCCCCGGTTATTCCCCAAGAAAGCATGCATTAAGATCAAGAATTCCAAGATTGCACAATTACCCTATGTCTATCCCTAGATCACAAGGATTGTGATAAATTTATCAAGTCAGGGTTCATGCACCAACATCTCTATTGTCATACAATTCCCCAAAATCATTCTATAAGGAGCAAACTCATAAAAAGCATTAAAGACAGATAAATTCATTCAATTATAAAAAGAAAAGAATTCAAGAACAACTTAATTCATAAACATAAAGATTCAATTGGGTTCCGTCTACCCCTAACTACATAAAAGACTACTCTGGCATATTGAATTGAAAAACAATGATAAAGAAAAGAGAACCCCAAGCCTCCATTGGTGTGATGTTGACTTGGTTCCTCAGTGTTCCAGCGCTCCGCAACAGGATTCCTCCTTCAGTCTTGGTGTAATGCCCTGGACTTGTGAATTGGTGTTTTGGTCTGACCCCAAGCTCCTTATTTATAGCCATTGGAGTTGTATCCTTCATTGCATCTCTCACCGAATCCGTATCAGATTTGTAGTTGATTCTACAATTGTTTCCTTTTTGCATTTAAGATCTTGTAGATTGGTGACAGATTTTTGACTTTGAATCTTGTTATAATCTTGCTTTAATCTTCCATGAATCTCTTTAAATCAGGTTTGATATGCTTCCGCTTTAATTCTGGATATCAAAATCTTATATCCATTGAAAAATCTCAGCAAATCTTCATTAAAATTTGTCAAATCTTTGCTGTCAGGATGTGCTTGGGCGCTCAATCGTGCTGTTGGCCGCTTGAGCGTCCTGAATTGTTTCAAATTGCTATTTCTGCCTGCCTGAGCGCGCTCAAGCGTGCTACTGGGAGCTCGAGCGTGCTCCTCGAGTCTGAATTTTTGTATTCTTAGGCGCTTGAGGGTGCATCTGTGCGCTTGAGCGTCCTGTTGTGCCCAGTTTGGCTGTTTTTCCTGCTTTCAAGCGCTCGAGCGTCCTGTTGTGCGCTTGAGTGTTCTTTTCTGGCTCTTAACTTGTAAGATTTTGGCCACCCTTGGTCCATATTGAACCGCTACTTCTTTGTCATGGTTTATTTAGCACTTTTAGCACCAATTCTTGTGGTTTTACCTTCAAAATGCATATATCATCAAAACGTTAGCTCAATTTCCTATCTTATGATTTCTATGTTGTAAAACCTTGAATTCCATGCATTCTACTACATAACTCTTGTATAATTTAGCCTAAAAACATGGTAAACCAAAGGTCTATCAGTTATGCAAAAAAATGGTTCACTTGCCTACTCTTAATCTGACCTTGATCTGACCCAGAAATACTTTTTTTTTAACTGGGTTTAAATATTGATTCACTTTTATTTGGGTCAGTTTTAGACTTGACTTATTTTAATAATTGATCCATTGACTCAAAACTTGACCCACGCCCATTGTGTAAAAAAGAAAAGAAAACAAAAAATCACAATTGCAGTTCTTGTTTTTAGGGTTCTCTTTTCTCTCTATAGGCAATAAGGCAATTTGGGGATTTAGAGTTCACTCTTCTCCCAATCTCTCTTAGTCATTCACTCTCTAACATGTACATTCTGAAACCAAGACATTGTCGCTGAAAGGTTGTGAATGAAAAATTGATGCAGATGGTGAAAACTGAAAAAAAAAGGGAGGGAGAAGAAGAAGTCTAACGCGTGTCATTTTTGTTTTAGCCAGACGGCGGCGGCGTTTTTATTTGTCATAAGAAATTTGAAAAGGTGAAAGATCACATTCTCATATTTAGCTAATGCAGTTCAAATTAGATCATTAATTACAAATTAATTTTAGGAGTTCGTTCTCGTGCCACAATTATCACAATGTGTATAAGTGTAATTTTCCTCGGAGGTGTTACTCGAAAAATAATTATTTAAAAGAAAACTTTCAGAACTGAAACAAGTTCTACAAAAATATGAGTTGTATAAGCAGCATAACTTTTTTTGAAAAATAAAATTAAAATACTAAACCTATGCAATTGTTTATTTATAAGTTTTTCTTTCAGTTTTTATATTCTTTGCTCGAGGCTTTCTTTGTGCCATGTATGTTCAATCTTGCCCCACTTTTTCTTCCAATGAAAACAGGTAGAACAAAATGGAAAGATTAGGAAACCAAGTTAAAAGCGGGTCAGGTTGGATTTAACCCGATTTTGAAACCAAGTCAAACCCAATTCAGAAACTAAGTCAGGTAAGATCTGACCCAATCCTGAACCAGTTCAAAAAAATTCAAACCGGGTTAGACCTGACTTGGATCAAATTAAACCAGGTTAGGTCAAAATACCTGACCTATAAAATCAAGTTGGGTCGAGTCGGCACAAAAACCCGACCCAACTTGACCCATGCACAACCCTAGAAGCAATGATAAAATTATTAAATTGCAAAAAAATTCACAATGTTCATGAAACTGTGATAGTAACACTAGAAGCAAAAATAGCTTTAGATATTTAACTTAACAAACAAAAGTCTTTAATTTTATCATAGTATTTAAATAAAGAAATGTTGGAAAAATTCATCGCATTAGAAGGTATTGGAGATATAATAAAAGAATGTCTTTTTCCTAAATTATTATGTAAGTCATAAGTCACATGTATAGAAATATATTAATCGCACTTTAAATGAATTTTTTTTTTGGTGAACTGGAGATGAAAATCCTAGAGAAATCAATTCAAATAAACTTTGCAAAAATTACAAACAGAAAAGAAATCAGCCAAATACCAGGGGAAGGGTTGGGGAAAAAACACAAATTATTATCTATATGATTGTCTAAAGGAAATTTAGAAAGCCAATCAGCACAACCATTACTCTCTATAGGCATGAACCAGCTGGACTTCCCAATCTCTCAGTAGTCATGCTCGAATCTGAGTTACCAAACGGGACTCTCAAGCTGCTCTAACAAACCTTGTGAGCAAAGTGATAACAGAACTAGAATCACTTTCTAAAATGCAGCGCCTCCATCCACCAGCTCATGCAGCTTCATGGCCTTTGAGGACACCCCATAGTTTCGTAACAAACGCAGAACAATTACTAATATGGTAGGCTAGACCATGTAACCAACGACCTGTTTCATCCCTTATAACAACACCGCAAGCAGCCCCACTACCATCTTTTCTAGCTGCACCATCAGAATTAATCTTTATCCAGCCAGCCTCTGGAGCTGTAACAGCCCGTTACGTACCGGTAATGTTATCATTGCATGTGGTATTAAACGCAGTTACAATCACAACAATTGAGTTAATTAAATTACGGGTAAATTTTTTCCTTTTATTAAATCCTCATTGTTAAACATTAACCATTTCTGTAAATAATTAAAATAACACCATAATTGTAAATGCAAAACTCGCGGAAGCATAAAACATACTAATTATCATCCCTCCAAGAAATAGCATTTATTTTAAATTTCAGAAAACACATTTTCAAAATTTTACACAGAGGTAATCGATTACCCAACAATGGAAATCGATTACCAAAGGCTCCAGAATGAGACAATAGCCAATTTTGTACTCCCCTGTTTTTGGTAATCGATTACCTGGACATAGGTAATTGATTACTGAACTAGGTAATCGATTACCTATGTCAAAGTAATTGATTACTTTAAACACAGTATCTCAGTTTTGCGTTCCCTGTTTCAGGTAATCGATTACCAAAGAAAAGTAATCGATTACCCTTCTGTAAAATTGACAGATGACAGCTTTTAAAGTACAAAATGAGTTATGTAACTTACTCCCAACACCTTAATACTTAATATAACCTATGTTCAAGTACTAATGTAGGATCTAGGCCCTTCCATCATGCATATTCATTATCCAATAGGACAATTACAATGGTTCCCAATATCATAGCCATTTTACACATCCAATGGTCTATTTAAAACACAAGTCATCCAATGCCTTAAAACACAAATCGGTGGCCATGGACAAGTCCCATCCTCACTCAAAAGTCCACTATAATCAAAAGGCATAACTTCTACATTAATTACAAAGACTTAGAATATAATTATGAACACCCAAAAGCATGGCAATAACAACATGCAACATGTTCATAACCTAAGTTCAAAATACTAAATGCAATACTATGTGCATCACATATGCTCCTCCAAAATGCCATGCTCTCCTTATGCATGTAACATCCCACGTAATTAGGAAAATACACAAAATACCTTAAGAATAAGAATGCACGTGTTAAAAAAATAAAAATAAATTAAATTTGATATATATATGTATTGTTTGTTGGTCTCCAAAATTATTGAGAATTAGCATAGGATTAAAACTAAGTTAGGAAATTACTGAAGTATAGTATTAAGTGAAGATTTATTTTAGACCTATGAAACTTTAATTCTAAGTGTAAGGATGTGTATATAAATTGTAACCTAGGAAAGAAAAGAAAATATGGTGTTACTAGGGCTATGTTGGATCGAAAATCTCATGGGTTAGTGTCTAAGTTAAAAGGGATTTTGGGCTGCACATGTTAGCTCTCTTCCCTTGTCTTGGCCGAAGCTAGGAGGCCTTAGGAGGCACAATTTGATCAGCTCAAAGCCCCTACAAGCTGTCCCAAATTTTTATCTTATCCTAGTAATTCCACAAGGTCACTTTCTATTGGGTAGTATCTACAAATGGCAACAAATCTTTATCCATTGTGTATCTTTTTCACTTGTGCGCCTAGGGGACCGTTGGTGATCAGAAAATTCTGATCAAAAGTGATACAAGGCTGTCCTCTTTCCTTCTTACGTGTAGGACCATCCAAAGCAAGCAAGTTGCTTGTAAGAATAGCTTTAAACCTTCACATGTGTGCGCTAGAAAACAACCCAAAAAGGGCATCAGAAAATTCTGATCACAGCCTTATTTTATGACACAAAGTTGTACCCTCTCTTTCCTTTTATTTACACGCACAAGGACTGCACAAAAGCAATCAGATTTCTTGTAAGACTAACCCTAACCTCACTTTATTTCATGCATCCAATGGTTGATAAGTGGTCAGCCTTGCATGCATTTGTATTGGCTCAAACATGTCACACTTCAACCTCATTTGTGCGCTCCAAATGAGGGAAGTCTTCAGCATTTTTAAGACACTTCACAATTTAAATCTACCTCAACTTCATTCTCTCCTCACTCAAGCATTGCTGAAGATAGAAACCAAGCAAAATTACTTTGTTTTCTTCCACTCTAAAACCGTGAACTTGTAACACCAAGTAAAGGATTTTCAACTTCATTCTGTTGTTTCCCCCACTCAAACCGTAGCCCTTCCATAAATCAACCACCTCCTCCTTATTTCCTCCACCCTTAAACCGTAGCATCATTAGAGGGACAACACAAGGAACACCTTCATACCTTTCCTATATTTTCCATCTAAAACCGTGGAGTCTCTTGGAGTCAACCAAGGATTTTTATCATATCTTGTCTCTATATCTTCTCTCTTGGCTGTGCACCATAGTTCCTAGAGTGAAAAGCCTGCTGTTTGAGTAGATTAAAGCTTGAAGTAGTGCCCTTGGTTCCATTCGGTTTTACCTTGTGCTCCGCCAAGAGGTAGGCACGAAAATCCCTCCACCATTCTCTTGTTTTAAATAGTGAAGCATGACTTAGAAAATAGCCTTTCATTTGTAAATTTTATGCCTTTAGGTTCTGTTTTTAGTCTTAAATTAAAAGCTTTTGGGATAAAACGAAAATGATCTTAAATATTAAAAAGGTAGGAATGTTTGCATGTTATATATGTATTTAGGATTTTCCTTGAAACAAAGTTATGACGACAACATCTTATGCACCATTGTAGCGCACCTACTAGAGTAGTAAGTTTTAGGAAAATTTATTCCTTTGAAAACGTTATCATATGTTGACCTTTAGCTCACTGTTTTGTCATAAATTATTCACTGTTTTACTGAAGGAAAACGTTCGCTGTTTTGATAAAAAAAATGCCCACTGTGTTAAGTGAAAAATGTTGTTGTTTGCTTACTGTTTTATTTACTGTTTCGCTGGAAAAAAAATGTTGTTGTTTGCTTACTGTTTCGCTGAAAAAATGATGCTGTTTTACTCACTGTTGCTGAAAAACGTTGTTGTAAAATGTCCACTGTTTTATTAGAAAACGTTCACTGTTTTATTGGAAAAATGTTCACTGTTTTAAGTAAAAACGTTCACTATTTTGCTCACTATTTTGGGTGAAGATACTCAACGTTTACTCACTGTTTTACGTGGAAATGATCACTGTTTTTTTTCACGGGTTAGCATTAAAGAAGGTCAAATGAGAGTCAAGAATAATTTTAGAAAAAGGAACCGATTTAGGAGAATGATGTAAGGATATGTAGGCTTGAGGAATTGTTGTCAAATTATTAAATTTAAGTGAAACGTATGCTGATTTATTATAATGTAAAATAGGTGCGAAAAATCTTTGAGACGTAAGACTGTTTCGTTGAGAATCGGTAAAGTAAGTTTCGATGTACGAGGTATGTGTAGGCGGTATTACCTAATGTGACTATTGGCTAGTGTATGGAATTGTGATGTGTTGCTCACATTTGTTCTATGTATGTTATGATGATGATGAGCCAATGGTAAGAATATGAAAGAATGATATGATATATGCATGCATTTTACATCATAATACATTTTTTTGTTGGGTGCGATTGCATAACATGGCATGTATACTTGATTCATGACATCTTGAATATATATATTTGTATTGAGGACATGTCACTGAGCATGCATCATATAGGCATGCCTGGTACCAGGAGAGGGGACACTTGGCTTCAGTCCGCATAGGTTCCACAGTGGGATTCACCTTCATGGGAGCCATTAGGAATACCCACTGTGATGCTACGCGCACGACGGTGCTATGAGCGTAAAGGAAAAAGGGCGTTATATACGCGTTATGATATATGATGAAAAGGATTAAATGTTTGAAGTGACTATTTATGATTTTGTGCCTAGTTAATACTGTTGCATTTGGTTTTGTTGCCACACTACTGGGTTTATTCTCACCCCTTTGGGGCTGCAATTTTTAATTGCAGGAGGACGTAAAAGCATTTGAGGACTTGGATGTTGAACTCTGTTATATTTTTGCTGCTGTCTGGATTTATTCACTGTTGACTGTTTTAAGCTTGGGATGACTGTATTATGTGGTACTTGATGATTTTTGGATGACTGTAAAACTATGACTTATTTCTGCTTTAAGTCTTTTTATCAACAGCGGCGGCTTTAAGAAATCTGAAATGTTTTGCGAAAAGGGACTTTCTTAACGTTTATCAAATGCTGAATTTTTAACGATTTACGGACAACTTACGAGTTATGTTTCGAGGGGCAAATGAACTCCGATTTACTATTATTTTATATGCACGTGAAGCACCAAGCGTCTACTTTCGGATTGCGTTAACGGTACAAAACTATTTTGAAAACTCGATTTTATATTAATATTTAAAGGAATACGGTTTTCTTAAATTTTCACCATTTTTATCAGCAACGCATTTTAAGTTCTTTCCATCAAAAATTTTCTTAGATTCAACTTTCCACGACAGTTTCTTAAGGATCTTTTTTAGAAAAAGTTTTTATCCGTTTCCGCAACTCTAATAACGATTAGCAAACGACTCTCTTGGATGCATACAAGAGAGGGTGTTACACTAATTGGTATCAGAGCAGTTTTGGTTCATGGTGATTGTTTTTGCTTGAATTTTCTGCTGCTTGTTTTAATTGATTGATATTAACTGCTGAATGATTTGCTTGTTGTTTGACAAATATTCACTACTTGCTATATGTCGTATGATAGACTGCTTTAATTGTTAAATTTAGGTATTGACTGTTGTAATTAGACTGTTACATTTAGATAGTGATAAGGGACCGATGCACTGTTAACTTACCCGATTTGAACTCGAGTACCTACTTGGAATTTGCTGTCATAAATAACCTGCAGTGAGTCTGATCAGCTCATTTCGTGATATTGTGAGTGCAGAATCATGGCAGGTAATCGCGGTTCCACTCGGGGAAGGACTGACAATGCTAAAGAGGATCTTATCACAACTATTGGGGGATTGGCCACGTTCGTCCGGAACATGAGCCAAGAATGGCAAGAACATCTTCAACAGAACCAGAATCAACCCCGCTGCATGACCATGCAGAGGAGATTTCCCGACAGAGGTTGAAGGACTTCCGTAACTTTCAACCACCTATCTTTGAAGGTGGAGACCACCCTGAGGCTGCAGCAAACTGGCTGCAGATGATCGAACATATTTTTTAACGGATGGGATGCCCGGAGGCTCAGAAGCCAGACTATGCCTCCTATCAGTTGACGGGAGAAGCCTTGACATGGTGGACTGGTGCGAGAGCTCTGCTGCGAGCTCAGAATACTGAAGTGACCTGGGCTGTGTTCAGGAGGGTATTTTTGGACAAGTACTTTCCAAAAGCAATGCGAAGAATGAAACACACGGAGCTGCTGTCTTTGAGGCAAGGAAACATGACTATCAATGAATACATTGCAAAGTTTGCACAACTGATGGAATATGCCAATTTCGACCGTAACATCTATGATGAGGAGTGGCAAGTGGAGAAGTTTGAGAGTGGATTGCATCCCGAGATCAGAAAGCTAATGTTGACCACAGTTGTCCGTACTCTGCCCGAAATCATTAATCAGAGTCGGCAGGCGGAGGACATTATCTCTGAAGCAAGAAATTTGAATAGACAACCGGTGCAACAGCAGAGAGGAAACAGAGGGGGAAGATTCTTCAAGAAGAACATGGGAATGAACAAGGGAAAGGGTCTGCAGATGCAAGCTCGGGTTGGTAATTTCAAGAGGAATAATGCCCCTGGTCAGTCTTCAACAGGACGTCAGGGTCTCAGTGCATGTTCTAATTGTGGGAAAAACCATGCTGGAGTCTGTTTACAGGGAAGCAACACATGTTACAGATGTGGTCAGCCTGGACATTTCGCTTCTAAATGTCAAAACTATGCAAGTCAGCAACCTACTCAGGCCAGAGTGTTCACCCTCGATGCTAATGAGGCGCAGAGATATCTGAATCTTATTCGAGGTAACATAATCCTTAACGGTTATCCTATCTCTGCTATTTTTGATTCTGGAGCATCTGGTTCGTTTATGGCAAAACATATAGCTATGAAGATAGGTATCACCCCAGCTCCACTCCCCTATGAATTACAAATCAGTACTCCTACGGGAGGATCCTGTACAGCCTCAGAAATTTGTAGAGGCGTTCTTCTGGAGTATGAAGGAAGCATTTATACAATCAACTTAGTGGTCTTGCCGGTATTCAATTTCGAAGTAATTATCGGTATGGACTGGTTGGTGGAGAACAGGATCACTTTGGACTGCCAAGCAGGGAAGGTCATTGTTCCTCTGAGAGACGGTAATTTTCTGTCTTTTGCTACTATCTCTTTGTTGCAAGTTCGTAAAGAGCTCCTTCGGGGAGCAGCAGGTTATCTCTTGTCAATCGAGGCTGAGACCTCGGTTGTTAATCAAATTCAGAACGTCCCTGTTGTAAATGAATTTGAGGAGGTGTTTCCAGATGAATTTCCTCACTTACCTCCTCACCGAGAAATTGAATTTTCCATAGAACTCATTCCTGGAGTTGGACCTATTTCCATTGCTCCGTATCGTATGGCACCTTTGGAACTCCGAGAGTTAAAGAAGCAAATAGAAGAACTGCTGGCAAAAGAATTCATAAGACCTAGTACTTCTCCATGGGGTGCACCAGCCATTTTGATAAAGAAAAAAGATGGTAGTCTACGTTTGTGTGTGGACTATCGTCAGCTGAACAGGGTGACTGTAAAGAATAAGTATCCACTGCCGAGGATTGATGATTTGATGGATCAACTCAGAGGTGCCAAAGTGTTCTCCAAAATAGATCTTCGATCGGGATACCATCAAATCCGGGTCAAACCGGAGGATATTCCGAAAACTGCTTTCCGTACCCGTTATGGGCACTATGAATATCAAGTGATTCTGTTCGGACTCACAAATGCTCCAGCGATATTCATGGACTACATGAACCGCATCTTTCGTCCTTTCCTGGATCAGTTTGTCATAGTGTTCATCGATGACATCCTGATTTATTCGGTCAATGAAGAATTACATGCAGCACACTTACGGATTGTTTTGCAGATTTTAAAGGAGAAGCAGCTGTATGCAAAGTGGTCTAAGTGTGAGTTCTGGCTCAGTGAAGTTCAATTCTTGGGCCACGTAATTTCTGCTGAAGGTATTGCAGTTGACCCCAGCAAGGTCGAAGCGGTGATGAATTGGGAACAACCCAGAACTGTCACGGAAATACGAAGCTTCTTGGGACTAGCAGGCTATTACAGAAGATTTATTAAAAATTTCTCACGATTGGTACAGCCCCTCACTCGCCTCACTGGGAAGGATGTGCCTTTTGAGTGGACTGTAGATTGTGAAGAATGTTTTCAGGAGCTGAAGGATAGATTGACTAGTGCTCCATTCCTTACCATTCCTGATCCTACCAGGAAGTTCGAAGTGTACTGTGATGCGTCCTTGAAAGGACTTGGATGTGTACTGATGCAAGATCGCATGGTCGTGGCTTATGCCTCTGATGAACCCTTAGTTCATCAGGTTTTTAAGCATGAATTAATATCAATTTGTGTGATTAAATGGATGGAAAAGAGGTTAATGTCCTGGAAATCTCTCAAATACAAGTTCAGAAGCTTATGTTGAAAATTTACATTGTTTTTGTAGGGAAATGAAGCTCAAGAAGCAAAAGAGAGAAGGAAGAAGATTCTGAAGAATGGGAAAATTCTAAGTGTTGGGCGCTAAAACGCCCAAAACTGAGCGTTTTAGCGCCCTGTTGCACAAAAGATGCTGGTGCTGAACATTAAAACGCCCAAAACTGAGCGTTTTAGCGCCCAAGACAGTTAAAAGCAGTTGGGCATCCGTCAAGGTTGAGCGCTAAAACGTCCAGAAATGAGAGTTTTAGCGCCCATGTCAGTTTTCAGTTGTAATTTGTAAATTATAAAAGGACAAGGGGCCTTCACATTCTGACAGATTCCAGATATCAAATCCAATCCTATAATCCTCTCATTCTGAATTTTCCCATCACACTAGGAGAAGGGAGATCAGATCAGGTCTTTCATAGATCTGATCTGACTCCTCATTTTCTCTGAATTTCCAAATTCTTTAGGATTAGTTCTTGTAATAGTTGCCTCTCGGCAATTGAAGTCTCACGAAGAAAATTATCCTACGCACGACCTGGAATTAGCCGCCATTGTGTTTGCGCTGAAAATATGGAGGCATTATTTGTATGGTTCGCAGTTTGACGTATTCAGCGATCATAAGAGTTTGAAGTACTTATTCGACCAGAAAGAACTAAATATGCGGCAACGACGGTGGATGGAATTCTTAAAGGACTACGAGTTTGAACTGAAATACCATCCAGGTAAAGCAAATGTGGTAGCCGACGCCTTGAGTCGAAAGACTCTGCACACTGCAACTTTGATGATTGAAGAATTGAAATTATTAGAGGCATTCAGGGATATGAATCTGTCGGTGGTGAAGAGAAAGCATAGCATAAGGTTGGGCCGAGTAAGAGTAGAGAATGAATTATTTCAGAGAATTAAGGAAGCTCAGAGAGATGAGGAGTTAGTCCGAAGTTTGGTTAATAATCAAGATGTAGTCTGGGATGACAAGGAAATGTTGAGGTACCAAGGTCGGTTAGTGGTGCCGAATGAAGAATTAAAGCAAGAGGTTTTACAGGAGGCTCATAAAGGAAATTATGCTGTTCATCCAGGATCCACGAAGATGTACCATGATTTGAAGACGTCGCTTTGGTGGCCGGGAATGAAGCGTGACATTGCTAAGTATGTATCTCGGTGTTTGACTTGTCAAAAGGTGATGTACGAACATCAAAGACCATCGGGACTTCTTCAACCTTTGGAGATTCCCGAATGGAAGTGGGACAGTATCACAATGGATTTTGTGGTAGGACTTCCTCGTACGCGAGAAGGATATGATGCTATTTGGGTGATTATAGATCGATTAACGAAGTCAGCTCATTTCCTATGTGTTCAAACAACGTATACTACTGAGAAGCTTGCTAGAATTTATCTTCGTGAAATTGTGAGACTGCATGGAGTTCCTACCAGCATTGTAAGTGATCGTGATCCCAAGTTCACCTCAAGATTCTGGGAGTCCTTTCAACGAGCTCTCGGGACCCACTTGAGGTTGAGCACTGCCTATCACCCGCAGACCGATGGTCAATCAGAACGCACTATTTAGGTTTTAGAGGACATGTTGCGGGCATGTATTTTGGAGCAAGGAGGTAGTTGGGACCAATATCTGCCTTTGATTGAATTTGCTTACCACAACAGTTATCATTCCAGCATTCAAATGGCTCCATATGAAGCCCTGTACGGAAGAAAGTGTAGATCCCCTCTATGTTGGACTGAAGTTGGAGAGCGAAGTATTTTGGGGCCCGATGTAATTCAAGAGACCTCTGAACAGGTGAAGAAGATAAGAGAAAATATGCAACGAGCGCAGGCCAGGCAGAAAAATTATTACGACAAGCGTCATAAGCCGCTATCTTTTGAAGTGGGAGACCATGTGTTTTTTAGAATCACACCCACCTCGGGACTCGGTAGGAGAATGGGAGTGAAGAAACTAAGTCCGCGGTACCTAGGACCGTATCTTATTTTGGATCGGATTGGTGAATCAGCATATCGCTTGGCGTTACCGCCTAATCTATCAGGGATTCATAATGTATTTCATGTGTCGCAGTTGAGAAGATACCTTTCTGATCCATCCCACGTGTTGCAACCTGAAGAAGTGGAATTAAGCGAAAATATGACGTACCAGGTTCAGCCGTTCCAGATTCTGGAGAGATCTGTCAAGCAACTTCGTTCAAAAACGATTCCATTGGTGAAGGTGCTGTGGGACAACCAATCAGCAGCCGAAGCCACGTGGGAGCGTGAAGACGACATTCGGAGACGTTATCCCGAATTGTTTAATTAGCAAGGAAGTTCCATTTTTGCGGACAAAAATTTTAATTTGGTGGGGAGAGTGTAACATCCCACGTAATTAGGAAAATACACAAAATACCTTAAGAATAAGAATGCACGTGTTAAAAAAATAAAAATAAATTAAATTTGATATATATATATGTATTGTTTGTTGGTCTCCGAAATTATTGAGAATTAGCATAGGATTAAAACTAAGTTAGGAAATTATTGAAGTATAGTATTAAGTGAAGATTTATTTTAGACCTATGAAACTTTAATTCTAAGTATAAGGATGTGTATATAAATTGTAACCTAGGAAAGAAAAGAAAATATGGTGTTACTAGGGCTATGTTGGATCGAAAATCTCATGGGTTAGTGTCTAAGTTAAAAGGGATTTTGGGCTGCACATGTTAGCTCTCTTCCCTTGTCTTGGCCGAAGCTAGGAGGCCTTAGGAGGCACAATTTGATCAGCCCAAAGCCCCTACAAGCTGTCCCAAATTTTTATCTTATCCTAGTAATTCCACAAGGTCACTTTCTATTGGGTAGTATCTACAAATGGCAACAAAGCTTTATCCATTGTGTATCTTTTTCACTTGTGCGCCTAGGGGACCGTTGGTGATCAGAAAATTCTGATCAAAAGTGATACAAGGCTGTCCTCTTTCCTTCTTACGTGTAGGACCATCCAAAGCAAGCAAGTTGCTTGTAAGAATAGCTTTAAACTTTCACATGTGTGCGCTAGAAAACAACCCAAAAAGGGCATCAGAAAATTCTGATCACAGCCTTATTTTATGACACAAAGTTGTACCCTCTCTTTCCTTTTATTTACACGCACAAGGACTGCACAAAAGCAATCAGATTTCTTGTAAGACTAACCCTAACCTCACTTTATTTCATGCATCCAATGGTTGATAAGTGGTCAGCCTTGCATGCATTTGTATTGGCTCAAACATGTCACACTTCAACCCCATTTGTGCGCTCCAAATGAGGGAAGTCTTCAGCATTTTTAAGACACTTCACAATTTAAATCTACCTCAACTTCATTCTCTCCTCACTCAAGCGTTGCTGAAGATAGAAACCAAGCAAAATTACTTTGTTTTCTTCCACTCTAAAACCGTGAACTTGTAACACCAAGTAAAGGATTTTCAACTTCATTCTGTTGTTTCCCCCACTCAAACCGTAGCCCTTCCATAAATCAACCACCTCCTCCTTATTTCCTCCACCCTTAAACCGTAGCATCATTAGAGGGACAACACAAGGAACACCTTCATACCTTTCCTATATTTTCCATCTAAAACCGTGGAGTCTCTTGGAGTCAACCAAGGATTTTTATCATATCTTGTCTCTATATCTTCTCTCTTGGCTGTGCACCATAGTTCCTAGAGAGAAAAGCCTGCTGTTTGAGTAGATTAAAGCTTGAAGTAGTGCCCTTGGTTCCATTCGGTTTTACCTTGTGCTCCGCCAAGAGGTAGGCACGAAAATCCCACCACCATTCTCTTGTTTTAAATAGTGAAGCATGACTTAGAAAATAGCCTTTCATTTATAAATTTTATGCCTTTAGGTTCTGTTTTGAGTCTTAAATTAAAAGCTTTTGGGATAAAACGAAAATGATCTTAAATATTAAAAAGGTAGGAATGTTTGCATGTTATATATGTATTTAGGATTTTCCTTGAAACAAAGTTATGACGACAACATCTTATGCACCATTGTAGCGCACCTACTAGAGTAGTAAGTTTTAGGAAAATTTATTCCTTTGAAAACGTTATCATATGTTGACCTTTAGCTCACTGTTTTGTCATAAATTATTCACTGTTTTATTGAAGGAAAACGTTCGCTGTTTTGATAAAAAAATGGCCACTGTGTTAAGTGAAAAACGTTGTTGTTTGCTTACTGTTTTATTCACTGTTTCGCTGGGAAAAAAAAATTTGTTGTTTGCTTACTGTTTCGCTGAAAAAACGATGTTGTTTTACTCACTGTTGCTGAAAAACGTTGCTGTAAAATGTCCACTATTTTATTTGAAAACGTTCACTGTTTTATTGGAAAAACGTTCACTGTTTTAAGTAAAAACGTTCACTGTTATGCTCACTGTTTTGGGTGAAGATACTCAACGTTTACTCACTGTTTTATGTGGAAATGATCACTGTTTTTTTCACGGGTTAGCATTAAAGAAGGTCAAATGAGAGTCAAGAATAATTTTAGAAAAAGGAACCGATTTAGCAGAATGATGTAAGGATATGTAGGCTTGAGGAATTGTTGTCAAATTATTAAATTTAAGTGAAACGTATGCTGATTTATTATAATGTAAAATAGGTGCGAAAAATCTTTGAGACGTAGGACTGTTTCGTTGTGAATCGGTAAAGTAAGTTTCGACGTACGAGGTATGTGTAGGCGGTATTACCTAATGTGACTATTGGCTAGTGTATGGAATTGTGATGTGTTGCTCACATTTGTTCTATGTATGTTATGATGATGATGAGCCAATGGTAAGAATATGAAAGAATGATATGATATATGCATGCATTTTACATCATAATACATTTTTTTGTTGGGTGCGATTGCATAACATGGCATGTATACTTGATTCATGACATCTTGAATATATATATTTGTATTGAGGACATGTCACTGAGCATGCATCATATAGGCATGCCTGGTACCAGGAGAGGGGACACTTGGCTTCAGTCCGCATAGGTTCCACAGTGGGATTCACCTTCATGGGAGCCATTAGGAATACCCACTGTGATGCTACGCGCACGACGGTGCTATGAGCGTAAAGGAAAAAGGGCGTTATATACGCGTTATGATATATGATGAAAAGGATTAAATGTTTGAAGTGACTATTTATGATTTTGTGCCTAGTTAATACTGTTGCATTTGGTTTTGTTGCCACACTACTGGGTTTATTCTCACCCCTTTGGGGCTGCAATTTTTAATTGCAGGAGGACGTAAAAGCATTTGAGGACTTGGATGTTGAACTCTGTTATATTTTTGCTGCTGTCTGGATTTATTCACTGTTGACTGTTTTAAGCTTGGGATGACTGTATTATGTGGTACTTGATGATTTTTGGATGACTGTAAAACTATGACTTATTTCTGCTTTAAGTCGTTTTATGAACAGCGGCTGCTTTAAGAAATCTGAAATGTTTTGCGAAAAGGGACTTTCTTAACGTTTATCAAATGCTGAATTTTTAACGATTTACGGACAACTTACGAGTTATGTTTCGAGGGGCAAATGAACTCGGATTTACTATTATTTTATATGCACGCGAAGCCCCAAGCGTCTACTTTCAGATTGCATTAACGGTACAAAAATATTTTGAAAACTCTATTTTATATTAATATTTAAAGGAATACGGTTTTCTTAAATTTTCACCATTTTTATCAGCAACGCATTTTAAGTTCTTTCCATCAAATTTTTTCTTAGATTCAGCTTTCCACAACAGTTTCTTAAGGATCTTTTTTAGAAAAAGTTTTTATCCGTTTCCGCAACTCTAATAACGATTAGCAAACGACTCTCTTGGATGCATACAAGAGAGGGTGTTACAATGCACATCATCCTCAACTTATCCACTAAGCGGGCCTCTTGCCCGAAGCTCCTCCATGCTCGCTATAGCCTGAAATGATGTCCCCAAACGCGGGGTGAGATATATAAATATGTCTCAGTAAACCAAGGGTACTAGAGGATCACTCCACCCCATGGCTCACTCAATGTGCAACAACAACATCATGTAAAATGCATAAGCATACAAAATCACAAACAACTGGGTACAAATCCAAGAACATCCACATAAAGATTTCGTTCAAGGACCCCATCATATAACTCCCGTGAAGCTTCCTAGTGCCTCTCCCATGGATGAGACGACCCCATTGCAAAACCCAATTGGAACTCCTCATGAGCCCTATCCAGCGAAAGTCTCACGTTTGGATCATCCTGGTGCCGCTCCCAGAGTCGGCCCCACGGCAAACCCGACCGGAATCCCCAAAGGATATCTCCAGCGGAAGTCCAAATCACACACATCTACTGACCAAAGATCAAAAAACTTCACACACAACATGCTCAGCATGTCACACAATCAAGCAATAATGCATGAACATACATATTCACACAATGTCAAAAGCACAAAATCAAATCACAACCTTCCACTAGGTGTGGTGGAGCACACAAGGGATTAAAACCCAAGTTCCAAAGGTTTACCTCAACTCCAAGAG
The DNA here is from genome assembly GCF_033153095.1 of Gastrolobium bilobum. Classification (NCBI taxonomy): domain Eukaryota; kingdom Viridiplantae; phylum Streptophyta; class Magnoliopsida; order Fabales; family Fabaceae; genus Gastrolobium; species Gastrolobium bilobum. The sequence goes on from NW_026898933.1 coordinate 59,710, forward strand.
TAATGCTCCTCACGTAAGCTCCAAGCTTAGTCCGTTTCTATTGGTTCCGTGAGAGACAACCAATATGATCAAACACAATGACCATCAAACAATTGCAAACAATCAATCAATTTCACAAGAATTTTAACCAATTATAGCCACTTAGGCCTAATGGCCCCCTCACTATTAATTCAACTACCTCCACCATTTTAATCATAAATCTAACTCACCAATCCTCCAATTATGCACTAAAGCATCAACCATTGATTAAACCACATTTTTTCCTAAATTCCCTTATAGGTCGAATTGTGCATGGACTTATGCTCCAAGGTTTTCAATCCAATTTTACACTTACATATATCATACAATCCTATTATTAACTCATATCAATGCTCCACAATTCAATTATCCAATGCCATTATCATGCCCATTCATAAAGTCTTAAAATTCAATCACAAATTTTCCTAAGTTATCAAACAATTTCACCAATAATTTTTATGAGTTTAATCACTCTAACACATCATTATAAGCCACTTTTATCTAATACACATTTTCCATTTGAGTCCTCTAACCATATCAATTCAAGAGCACAACCCTAGGTCACATATTCAATCCAATTCAAAATCAAAGATTGGAGAGAAAAGCTTACCACCAATCAACTCCTAGGCAACCCAAGAACAAGCTTCAACCTTTGAACGGTCCAAAATCGCCACCAACCACCACCAATTTCACCAAAACCGCCACCCAGAATAGGAAAATGATCTTCTTGTACACTCAAATTCGTGGCTCACTCAAGAAAAGAAAGATGTTCACAAGGTGATTTGGAACAACTTTGATGTTTTACACTTTTGGATTTGAGTGGGTTTTGAGGGAGTTTTGAGTGATTGAAGTTTTTGAAAAAAAACTTGTCCAAGCATCCATGGTGGCCACGAGAGAGAAGAGGGAGGAGGAGAGAGAATCTGAAAATTTAGTGAAATTTGGCTTTTCACCCACTTAAGTCACTTAAGTGGGTCCCACATGTCTTTTAACTTTCTTAAATCATTCAATTTAACCCATAAATTCATAACCTATGTATTTTTCTCGTTCACGTCATATTTTTATTTCCTAAAAATTTTGATCATAATTTCGCGCTTAACGGTATAATTATACTGCAGTATTTTACACCGGCAAAATCATTATTCATCAAATTTTCTGAAACTTGCCTATCCACTCGATTTTTCGTCCTGAATCCATCTTCGGCCTTATTTTTATCATTTGAGGCTTTCTACTCAATTTTTCTTGCCTAGGGATATGTGTTTGGTAAATTACCATTTTGCCCTTTCTACGTATTTTGGCCCTAATTTCAGGATTTTCATTAATCCTACCCCTTTAAATCACATTATCATATATAATTACACATTTAGAAATACGAGGTGTTATAGGAGCAGTCCAAAAAACATGAATAATTTCATGAGTTCTATTAGGCTTTGCAGTTTGACCATTCACCCAAGCTTGAGTGATCTCTTCAACCTTTTGCTTAATAGTCATAGTTTTATAGGCTAGCCAATTACCAGCAGCACCATGCACAATTTCGTTATGCCAAAACCAAGCTAGCCACACTGTTACAGCAAAACACAAAGACCAGGGAGCATTAAATTGAATCACAGCATTATTCTTCAAGTTCTCCAGCATCCAGCTATCTAAATCTAAGCTAAAGAAACCATTGATCTCTTCAAGTTGGACCAATTCCAGCCAAATATCCCTTACCTTGCTGCAATATCTAGCCATGGGAATAATGGTCTCTTCTTTAATATTACATTAAGGACAAGTAGCAGACAATATATTCATTCTCGCCAGCAAGGATCGTGTTGGAATACGATGATGAACCATCTTCCAAAAGAGCATGATGATCCGAATAGGACCTTTAATTTTCCAAATAACAGACCATATTTCATTATTATGATAATCCTCTCTATCATAATTAAGAATAGCATTATACAGTAGCTTAATTGTGACCCTACCAGATCCATCTAAACTCCATGAAAGTCTGTCAGGACCATTTGTATCATAAGGAGGAAGAAGGCTTCTAATTGATTGAATGCAATTCTGAGGTAGAAGGCTATATAGCTCCCTGTGATTCCAGGATCCATCACTATCAACATACTCTCTAACTTTCCTACCAATAATTGTTTGGGGAATAGGGACAATGGCTTTGCTAGCCAAATTCTCTCCATGATCCAGCCATTTATCTTCCCAAAAGTTAACAGATGATCCATCTCCAACATCCCAAATCAGTCTAGGCTTGAGCTTGAACCAAACTTTACACAAGTGCTTCCAAAGATGAGAGTTTCCAGTTCTCCAGTTGAATACATTTTGTATGTTACCTGCACTATAATACTTTGCTTTCAACACTTTTACCCAGAGCTGGTCTAGCTCATTAATGAAAGTCCAGATTAATTTTCCAAAAAAAAATTCATTCATAGATGACAACTTTTTGATGCCCAATCCATCTGCTAGCTTTGTCTTTGTTATGTTATCCCAAGCAATCAAATGCATATCTCTTCTGCCAGGCTAGTCATCCTAAATGAAAGCCCTTTATATTTTCTCTAACTCATTACAAATATTCTTAGGGAGCATATTGTTTTGCATATGGTAGAAAGGGATGGAAGACAACACTGATTGGGCAAGAACAACTTTACCTGCTTGGGAAAGTGATTGTGCTTGCCAGCTGGTTAGTCTCTCCTTCATTCTATCAACAATTCCAGCATATAAGGTCTTGTCACTCTTCCATGTTGAATCATTGCCCCAAGATACTTACCAATATTTCTTATGCGCTTAAATCCATTCAACTCAGTGATTCTGTCTGCAATTGCATTGGGGTATTTTTAGAAAAATACAAACTTGTTTTCTGGTCACTAACTTTCTGGCCTGATATGTCACCAAAGAGATTCAGACACCGAAGAAGAACATGAAGTTGCTCTTCATCAACCTCTAAGAACAGCATCAGGTCATCAGCAAACAAAATATGTGATATTTTTGGTCCCCCCTTACCAGCTCTAATTGGCTTCCACAAACCACCATTCGCAGCAGTCTCGATTATGTGAGAGAGCTTCTCCATAGCTAAAACAAATAGGTAAGGTGATAGGGGATCACCTTGTCTAACACCTCTACTAGGTTGAAACTCCTCTGATAGGCTGCCATTCCAAGTCAAATTGGTCTTTGGAGAAGACACTGTTGTCATTATTAAATCTGTTAATCTATCAGGCACTTTGATTTCAACCAACCCCTTACGAATAAAATTCCAATTTAAACGAATGTAAGCTTTATCCAAATCAACTTTAACAGCCATAAAGTACTTCTTTCCTCTCATTTTCCTCATTGAATGGACTAGCTCTTGAACAACAATAATGTTATCTTGAATATGACGATTTGGGACAAAGCTAGTCTGAGCTGGAGATACCACTTTTATAAATGAATTGCTGTGATTGTAACTGCGCTTAATATCATAATTAATGTTAACAATACCGGTGTACAATGGACTGTTACAAAATCCACCAGTTCCCGGTGCTTTAAAGGCACCCATACTGAACACAGTTTGCTTAATATCAACTTCACTTGGAAATTTTCTAAGGCAATCTTGATCAGACAAACAATGCTGACCAAAAATGAATATTTTTAAATTTAGATAAAAGATACAAGTAAAAAATAAAAATTAAGACAATAAATATTTGAAATTATAATTATAGTATAATATATAAAATATAAAACAATAATAGTTCAAATTATAAAAGGTATACTTTATTAAAATAGAATAATTGAATTAAAAAAAATAAAAATGAAAAGTGTATAAAATAAGAAATGGAAAATTACTATATTCTAGAGGGAGTGGATTTTGTTGAACTCTTAAAAAGGGTAAACATTTCTACAGCCACTTTAGATAAGGTTGTCTACAGCTACCCCAAAAACTACGTCGTTTTGATTAATGAAAGGTGTTTATATAATTTTAGGTGAATTAATGAAGGATGTTTCTGTACTTTTGTTTATTTTTTATCATATATATTTTACTGAAACACCTTTCTTTAATTCACTTAAAATTATAAAAACACCCTTCATTAATCAAAACGACGTAGTTTTTGGGGTAGTTGTAGATAACCTTATCTAAAGAGGCTGTAGAAATACTTTTCCCTCTTAAAAATAACATTATAAAAGGTCTAAAACATGTCTATGAATAGGTTTTTTTATATATTTTATTTTAGAGATTGATATTTGTTCTTTTAAAGGATATATAATTATGTCATATTAATTAAAATTATTATATTTTATGGTGAAAGAAATAGCATAATAAAAAAAAGTGAAATATTTCTTAATTTTAAATATTAAATAAAAAGCAGTGATTTATTTCAAAATAATTATCTTTTAAAAGAATGATGTTGTAAAATATGGATGACGTTACCGTTGGCACTAATGATACAATTATGAATGACGTTATCGTTGGCACTAATGATGCATTTACGGATGGAGTTACCGTTGGCATTAACGTTACAATTATCTCTTATTTATGATTTTGTAACCACTACATTAATGGAGCATCAATTCTCCATTCATAGTCGTATCTTTATATATACATAATACTTGTAGTGGCATGATCAGATGAATGAGAATAAGATTCTATCCTATTTCTGTGTCTCTTCTCTCTTACATTTTTTATCTCTTTTATCAATTTCATAATATGTTATCAATAGAACTCTACCGTATCAACAAGATCAAAAACTGCAATAGTGCATAATCTCAAACAACAAGATCAAAGACTGCAACAGCGCATAATCTCAGTTTTCCTTTTGGGCCTATTCAAGGTATGCCGGTTTATTTTACTAGCAATTCGTTGGGTTTGTGTGTGCAAAAGTGCATAATCTCAAACAACAAGATCAAAGACTACAACAGCGCATAATCTCGGTGTTTCTTTTGGGCCTATTCAAGGTATGCTGGTTTATTTTACTAGCAACTCATTGGGTTTGTGTGCAATTAAATAATTATTTATTCATATAGTGAGTTGACATGTTCTGATTGCTTAATAACATGTGGTATTGTAAAGATTGGATATCATGTTATCAAATAGATATCTTTGCTAGTCTTTCTGCTGTTGCATCTTCTTGGCTGATTGTCAATAGTGTGTTCTACTTTTGCATGATCTTCAGAAATAACTTTGTTTGGCTGCTTCAAGAAGCAATATGATGTGGTGGAAGAAGATAGACAACAGTTAAGAATTTGGGAAGTAGGATAGATTGAAGTGGTATGATAATAAGAGGAACAATATGTTGGGTATAGCTCATACTTCTCATGCTGATGAGGGTCCTAAATGTAAGAACGGACTAAGTCATGATCCATATAGGGGTGCAATATAAAGCCCAGTTAATTAGTGATCTTTTTGTTTGGGCTTGGATATCTCTAAACTGATTAGTGTGAGTAACAGTGTAGGCCTAACTCATAGGCCCATGATGGGAAGGGGACTAGGGTTAATAAATTGGCTAGGTCCCCTCTGCATTCACAACGTGTTAGAAAACCGTTACTCCACAACCTGTCCCATCGACGGGTGTAATCATGGAGTTGTGTGAATTGCAGAAGAAGATCATGGTCTTTCCATTGTAGGAGCATTAGAGGAAACAAGAAGCCTTCAAGAAATCTAGAATCATGTATCATGTTTTCAACAAGTAAGCCTAAATCTTTTGGTGTTCTAAAATCATATAATGCTATTTGGAAATTTCTTACATTTGGTAAGCCTAAATTATATGATTTAGAACCCAATTATTTATTATTAGACATGATTTTTTGATATTATTATTTTCAAGAAATCGAAACCAAAATTACAGGGTTTTCTTTTGTAAAGCATGATTTTATAAATTCATGAAATTTGAATTTATTTTTTTTATTGTGAAATATATACGGGATTACAATTTTTAAAATCGTAATTGCGAAATAGATTACAATTTTTAAGAAAACTGTATACAAGTTTTATTTGATATATTCATCCATTGAATTGCGAAATAAAAAAAAAGAATTCCTATGCCTTTTCGATTATAATTAACTTTCCGCCACAATAGTCATTTGTCGTC
>NW_026898934.1:0-67555 GCF_033153095.1 Gastrolobium bilobum
GGGTAAGAAAGCATCCAAGGACAAAGGCGATGTTGAGTGCTTGAATTGTGGCAAGAAAGGCCATTGGAAGAGGAACTGTCCAGACTACCTGAAGAGTGTGAAGGACAAGAAGCATGGTGATGCTTCTACCTCAGGTATTTTCATGATTGAGATAAATTATTCATGTGCTAATCCTACTTTATGGGTATTGGATACCGGTTGTGGTTCTCACATCTGCAATATGTTGCAGGCACTTAGGAGCCCCAGGAGATTGGAGAGGAACGAGGTGGACCTCCGCGTTGGAAATGGAGCAAGAGTTGCTGCTCATTCTATTGGAGAAGCCGACCTCATTTTGCCTACGGGCCTTATTTTGCATTTGAATAAATGTCTTTATGTTCTAAGTATTTGTAGAAACATTATTTCAATTTCTTGTTTGGAACAAGATGGTTTTATTTTCAGTATTAAGAATGGTACATTTTCTATCATTATGAATGATATTATTTATGGTACTGCTACCTTAATAAATGGATTGTATGTTCTGGAAATGGGAACTGAAGTGCTCAAAATAGATGTGAAACGACCTAGGATTGATAATCAATCATATCTTTGGCACTGTAGACTAGGGCACATAAATGAAACAAGATTGTCTAGGATGCATGCAAATGGATACCTAGATTCCTTGGATTTGGAATCCTATGGACAATGTGAATCTTGTCTAGCTGGGAAAATGACTCGTCACACGCCCAAAGGGCTTGAGAGTCATAGGGCTAGTGAGTTATTAGAACTTATTCACTCTGATGTATGTGGCCCAATGTCTATTGAGGTAGAGGAGGATACTCCTATTTCATTACCTTTACAGATGACAAATCAAGATTTGGGTATGTGTACCTGATGAGATATAAATCCGAAGCTTTTGAAAAGTTCAAAGAGTTTAGGAGTGAAGTAGATAAACAGCGTGGCAAGATAATTAAGACATTACGATCAGATCGTGGTGGTGAATATTTGAGCCATGAATTTCAGGATTATCTGAGAGAGAATGGAATTCTCTCGCAGTTTACTGCTCCTTACACACCACACCAAAACGGTGTCTCCGAAAGGAGAAACAGGACCTTGTTAGACATGGTAAGGTCTATGATGAGTGAGACTCAACTTCCAAAAATCATTTTGGGGATATGCCTTAGACACAGCGGCATACCTTCTAAATAGGGTAGCGTCTAAATCTGTTCAGACCACACCATATGAGATATGGAATGGTAAGAGACCCAACCTGAGTTATCTCAGGGTTTGGGGATCGCCTGCTTATGTCAAGACATTGGCATCAGACAAGCTTAGTGCTAAGAGTACTAAATGTCTTTTTGTGGGGTATCCTAAAGGTACTAAAGGATACTACTTTTACTCTATGGATGAACATAAAGTGTTTGTATCCAAGAATGCTGAGTTCCTTGAGAAGGATTTGATCTCTCAAGGAGCCAGTGAGAGTAAGATTGATCTTGAAGAAGTTCAAGAACCACGTGAACAGATTGAGGAACAAAAGTCTGCTCAGCAGGCGACGTTCTCTGATGGAAAAGTAAACACACAACTCCGTAGGTCTACGAGGGTCATCCATCCACCTGAGAGGTATGGATTTGTGATTGAGAATCAGCAAACCGTCGAGGATGATGAACCAAGTAACTACGAAGAGGTAGTCAAGGATGTTGACTCTTCTAGATGGCTTGAAGCCATGGAATCTGAAATGGATTCGATGTATCAAAACAAGGTATGGACCTTGGTTCCAAAACCGCAAGGAATAGTTCCTATTGGTAACAAATGGGTCTTTAAAAGAAAGACTGATGCAGATGGCAACGTTCAGACCTATAAAGCTAGGTTGGTTGCGAAAGGGTATCGTCAAAGACAAGGAGTTGACTATGATGAGACTTTCTCACCTGTTTCCATGATCAAATCTATTAGGATCATGCTTGCAATAGTGGCATATCACGACTATGAAATTTGGCAAATGGATGTCAAGACCGCCTTCTTGAATGGGTTCTTGAAGGAGGAAGTGTACATGACACAATCTGAAGGCTTTGTAATCAAAGATCAGGAGCATATGGTATTTAAACTTCAAAGGTCGATATATGGGCTAAAGCAAGCATCAAGGAGTTGGAATATTCGTTTTGATGAGGTCGTTAGGAGTAACGGTTTCATCAAGAACGAGGATGAACCTTGTGTTTATAGGAAGGTTGGTGGGAGTAATGTTGTCTTCCTAGTGCTTTATGTATATGACATATTGCTTATAGGAAATGACATCCCCACATTACAAACAACGAAAGAATGGCTTTCAGAAAGCTTCACCATGAAGGATTTGGGAGAGGCGGCCTTTATACTTGGTATAAAGATCTATAGAGATAGATCAAATAGGCTGCTGGGTTTATCTCAATCCACGTATATTGACAAGATGCTAAAAAGGTTTAGCATGGAAGGGTCGACAAGGGGTTTTCTACCTGTCAGTCATGGGATACATCTTTCAAAGGCTATGTGTCCTAAGTCACAGCCTAAGAAGGATCGCATGAGTGAAATTCCATACGCTTCGGCTATTGGGTCCATCATGTATGCCATGATATGTACGAGACCAGATGTCTCATATGCTTTAAGCATTACGAGCAGATACCAGTCTGACCCTGGAGAGGGTCACTGGACGGCAGTCAAGACCATCCTTAAATACTTGAGAAGAACTAAAGATGTGTTTTTGGTCTATGGTGGGGTTAATGAGCTTACAGTGAAAGGGTTCACTGATGCCAGCTTTCAGAGTGACAAAGATGACTGCAAGTCACAGTCAGGGTTCGTATTCACCTTAAATGGTGGGGCAGTATCTTGGAAGAGTTCCAAGCAGGAGACAACAGCAGATTCAACGACAGAAGCTGAATACATAGCTGCTTCAGAAGCGGCTAAGGAGGCCGTGTGGATCAAGAAGTTCATATCTAAACTTAGGGTAGTTCCAAGCGTGGATGAGCCCATACAGTTGCTGTGCAACAACACTGGAGCCATTGCGCAGTCAAAGGAACCTAGGTCTCATCAAAGATCTAAGCATGTGCTCCGCAGATATCACCTAATTAGTGAAATCATTGATAGAATGGATGTAAAGATGGATTATGTTCCCACAGATGATAACCTGGCCGATTCTCTGACAAAGGCTGTTTCTCAGAGAAAACTTGATAGTCATTATGAGGTTTTGGGTATACGACTTAGGTCTGATTGGCTCTAGGACAAGTGGGAGCTTATTAGTATTTGGGTGTCCTAGAGACAATCTTATGATTAAATAAAGACAGAGATGTAGACCTTTTTAATATTGTTGCAAATAAATAAAAGCACTCTTTATCTTGTCTCATAATTCTGTCTCGATATTAATGTTAATATATTATGAATAACTTGATAAACCCCGTGGAATAAAATAGGTATCTCTTGAGTATCTGTGATGAGATCACAATCATGAGGATTCAAGAATACCGGATGTTTATTCCTAATTTTATGTTCCTAGTCTAGAGATACTGAGAATGGGGTCAGTAATCTCGGGTAAGACTAGCACGACTTATCTACTTGTATATGGATACAAGGTATAGACCTCGTGTGCTACAGATATGGAGATGTCTTAGCTAAAGTCGTGGGTGGACCTATAAGGGTATAGCTCGCACTGAACGGATCCACAAAGAGACTCTACGAGGAAATCTCACAGATAGTATCATTAGAGTAGTCTCTTCATATTTGGGTATATCTTTCCTTAGACCAAAAGTTATCACTTAGACTGTGTTCTAAAAGGTATGCTTTGACTGTATACCTCGTCTTCCTGAAACATGGAGACTCCTAGGTATGCTCTTGGGCTTGTCCTGATAGGGCACAGGGCTAGGGTGATAAGCTGAAGGAGTTCGTCAAATCTCTGTGAGAGATTAGGTTATCCTTAAACCAGAGAAATCAGGATGACATTTACAGTGACTCAGGAATCTATGCATAGTAAAAGAGATCATAAGATGATCCGCCTATAGAGTCAGTAAATTGAAGACTCCTTATTTCATTTAAAGCTAACCCTAAACCGCAAGGGTTGATGTGTTTCCTTACCCTAGGTTTTATGGGAAGGTAACCGAGACGAAGGGAGAAACATACGGCAACCAAATATGTTTAATAGGATGACCAAATCATTAATCTAACTAGTTCTGGGGCAACAAAACATTGCTAGTGCTCTGTGTTGTCATTAGATGGGTTGTGGGCTTATTGGGCCCAAGCTCATTTATGTCAGTGGCTAAGTTGGACCTAATGGGTCACACACAAACACCTCATTGTCTAGATGCTCTAGCATTAAAGATATTGGGCCTAATAATAGTTATTAGCCCAAGAAGTTGTTTGGAACTCCACCTAAAGGGGTGGAGGGCGCATGGATCATTGTAATGGGCTTGGATAGTCCAAGACATTACTAATTAATTTAATTAGTTAAATTAATTATCAAACATTTAAATTTTGAATTTTAGAATTCGAAATTTGAATTTTGAAATTTTGAATTTGAATTTCGAAATTTGAATTTTGAATTTGAAATTTGAAATTTGAAATTTGAACTTTGAATTTGAATTTTGAATTTGAATGTTTGAACATTTGAATTTGAATATTTGAATATTTGAATTCAAATATTTGAATTGCCTATGAAAGGTTGTTTCATAACAAAAGGATAAGATGAGATCTTGTTGGAACAAATCACTAGTATCATGAGAGAATCTTTTGGACATAATCCAAGGCTATATATGGCGCTGATTTGGGTTGTCGTTGAGCAAGATTTGCTCATCAAAATCAGCTCCAGAAGATTCAGTCAGTTGGGAGAAAATCTGAGTGAGTTGATTCAAATTTGAATGCAACTACTCAGATGTATCTGGTCACCTTTTTGGGCTATATGGGGCGCACCATATAGCTGATCTTATGAAGATTTCTGATCAGAAATTTGAATAGGTTTTGAACCAATTCTCAAGAGAATATTCCAGGAGCCTGTTAGCAATTTTTGAAATTAAACAGCTCCACTTCTCTCTCTCCAATCTGGCGCCTAATGATCAGATTTTTGGGAGAAAAATCTGATTGGTATTTTATTTTAAATCCTCTTATGCGCCTAAGTGATTAGTTGTTCCTCCAAGGGTTTTTCTGAAAAGCCTAGCCTATTCTCTCCTTTCTCCTGCGCCACTTGTGAAGCTTTCACATTGAGAGCTTCACTCTTTTAAACACTTTCACCTAGCCTCCAGCTTCACACATAAAGCGCCTAGCAAGCCCCTTTGTGGTGATCATCTGGTGGCTTCACAAGAAGGAGTTCTTGCACCTAGACGAGTGGGTGGTGTGGATCAACATTAGAGGGTCTGAACCCTTCAGCTAAAAGATACAGGTAACCACATGCAGACTTTCTTGTGTCTACGCATCCTGCAAAATCAGAATCTGTGTATCCAATCACTTCAAGGTTGTTAGACCTTCTATAAGTAAGCATGTGACCTTTAGTTCCTTCCATTTCTTTTCGTTCCAATTCACTTTTAGGACATTGCATGAGACTAAACTTGTCTCCTTTTTGAATTGGAACTGAAGATGATGAGCAGTTTTCCATTCTGAATCTCTCTAGAACTTTATTAATATATGCTTTCTGAGACAAACCTAACAGTCCTTGTGATCTATCACGGAATATTTCTATACCTATCACGTAAGCTGCCTCACCCATATCTTTCATTTCAAAGTTACTAGAGAGAAACTTCTTTGTCTCAGTTAAAAGACCAAGATCGTTAGTTGCCAGCAAAATATCATCAACATACAGAATCAATAATACAAACTTGCTCCCACTAATCTTCAGATATATACATCGATCAACGATGTTATTCTTTAAATCCAAAGGAAACAACAATATCATTAAACTTAAGATACCATTGTCGTGAAGATTGTTTAAGTCCGTATATTGACTTCTTAAGTTTGCACACCATGTGCTCTTTATCCTTTTCTATGAACCCCATTGGTTGGTCCATGTACACATCGTCATCTAAATTTCCATTTAGAAAGGCAGTTTTTGTAACACCCCGTGTATACCCGAAATATTAACATTACATCGTATTAAGCGGTGCTTAATTAAAAATGCGGAATATTCTTTTTGTTTTCAATTATGACGTCATTATCAATTACCATCTTGATTACTTAATCAATTTCATAAAATATCGCCTGTATGTAAATTGCAATAAGACATCTACTGAAATACCTCAATATATAAATAAAGTGTGTATCTAAATCACGGTATTACATCAAGTAATCCGGACAATATCCAGATACATTATTACAACTTCAAAAGACTCAAGACATAATCAAGACATAACAATACTATGTGTCATGGACAATCCCCATGCTCACCAAATAAACATAGTAAACAACAAGTCTCAACATAACACATCATAAACATAAACCGAAGCTATAAGCATAAGCAGCATGCATATCCAGCATCCAATCATAGCAGCATAAAATAATAGCAATCTAACTCAGCTCCGGCCTCCTGCCGCCTGAGGTCTCAACATTACCTGACCCTGAAATAAGCATTCCCCAAACGTGGGGTGAGATCTCTAAACTAGAAATCTTAGTAAGACAAGGGGTCCTCAAGGATCTTCCACCCCAAGCTCACTTACATGTGCAATATAAGTTCAAAAAACATTTATATCATTATCAGTTCCAAAACTATGTAGTGCAACAGATATCTATGGCATGTGTGTAATCACTATCTACTGGCCAGAGAAATGTAGGAATACGTCTATTCCCTACATGTAGTACAAGGAACACAGCTTGCACCTCACCCACAGCCTCACCCTCTTGTATGTTCTACATACTCAGGCTTACCGTATAGGTGGAACACCTCAATGCATATCAACAAGGCACTAACATATAATAGCTCAACAGCATTTCCAAAACATCAAAAGCATGTAACACAACATGCATATACCATATCCCCAAGGGACATGGTGGAACCACAACATGGCTAAACCGAGGACACAAAAGCATACCTCTAAGCTAGCTATCCAATGCCACAAGCTCAAAGTCCAATCACAGCAGATCACAATCTGATATGGACCAAATATAAATCAATAAACATGTACCACATGCATACAAATTAAAGACAACGCCTTTTCATTACGTTTTCAAGTCTTAAAGCTTCTAACAAAGCCACAAGCCATTAATCCCATGATTCTGGCTTAGTCCATTAAATACAGAAGTTCAACTTCATCAAACTAGGGTCCACAAACCCCCAATAGCCTACTGTACACACAGCACAGCTACTGTTCTGCGAAATCCCAGAATATCCGAATATTCCTCGGGACCATATCCGGATATGCAATATCCGGATATCTCACTGTCCATATCCGGATATGCAATATCCGGATATACAGATTCACATATTCGGATATCCAATATCCAGATATCCCAAAACCCCATATCCGGATATCCAATATCTGGATACCTGTTCGACAAATATCTGGATATTTCACGACAGAATGCAGTTTCTGCATTTTCGTGAAGATATCCCTTAAAGGTTCCTTTTTTACCGATTTTAAACACCTAATCATGCATTTCTAGGCGTGCTCAACATTACCCAACAACAAGTTATCATCTTTTAGTCATTAGATGCATCAAGGTACCATTTTTAAGCCTTAAAACTCAAATTAAAGGTTGGTACAACATACCAAGGCTCAAAACTCAGAATGGAGATGCTCTTGGAGCTCAACACAGCTCCTCACAATTCTGACTAAGAAGGTGCACGAAAATGCACAACAAGATGGCTCCTTTCTCCACAAAGATAGACACTTGGAGTTCACAAATGGCAAGACCAAGGCTTCCACTACTCAACCTCCAAGCTCAGCCCTCAAGACTGACTCAAACAGTGGCTAAGACTCAGAAAAAACCCTCCTTTCACTCCCACAAGGATGCTCCCAAGTGTTTACAAGGTGGAAATGTGAAGAAAGTCAAGAAAGATCACAACTTGGCTCAAGAAATGGAAGGAAAAGCCAATGGAACAGTAACTAGCAAATGGTCAGCCCCAAACTCACGTAGAGAAATCTGATCCTAGGGTTTTGTGCCCATAATGGGAGTATTTATAGCCCAAACACACTTAAACACATACTATTAAATTTAATTGCTACGCTTAGCATTTTAATCCCAAACTTTGGATTCTGAAACTATACATTTTTCCAAGAATTATCATATTTTTCTTATATTTTTCTGAGCACCTTTCCGGTACGCGCTTTTTTCAAAGCCAGTACCGGTTTCTAGCACCAGTTCTCATTATTTGGACTTGAAACTCGTTTTACAAGTCCTACATATTATTATAGTAATTATCATGCACTTACTTTAATTTTCTGGGATACTTTTTTGGTACACATTTATACCGACTAACAGAACCGGTCTCTGCACTTTTCTGCCGAAAAGCGACTTTCAGCATTCTTAATCACTTATTATGATTATAAAGCCTCATAAATAATTATTAGGGTCAATTATGGAATCATTTCTTATTTTTGCATAATTAATGAATTAAATACCTTAATTAACGGTGCGGGTTCTTACATTCACCCCACCTTTTTAGGATTTTGACCTCAAAATTAGAAACATACCTGGTTGAAACTCGGGGTACTGCCGGAGAAGCTCGTCCTCACGCTCCCAAGTACACTCCTCAGGAGTTCTTCCGGTCCACTGCACCTTGACCATTGGAATGATCTTGCTCCTCAGCTGATTCTCGCCACGATCGAGAATTTTGAGTGGTCCGACAGGAGTCTTCAGGTTCTCCCGAACCTCCACATCATCCGGTTGCACCACGTGCGAAGGATCTGCTATGTATTTCTGAAGCTGAGACACGTGAAACACGTCGTGGATATTAGCCAGGTTCGGAGGCAAGGCAAGCCGGTAGGCAACAGGTCCTACTCTACCAAGGATCTGGTATGGCCCAATATATCGCGGGCTCAGCTTCCTCACTCCGAGTGCCCGACCAACACCGGTGACAAGTGAAAGTCTCACAAACACGTGCTCACCCTAACTGAACTCCAGCGGACGATGCTTGACATCATAGTAGCTCTTCTGACGATTCTGCGCCTGCTTCAACTTTTCACGGATCATCTAGATCTGCAAGGCAGTATCTTGGACAAAGTCCAAGCCAAAAAGCTCCTTGTCCCCAACCTCAGACCAACAAGTAGGAGTCCGACACCTCCTACCATACAGTGCTTCGTAGGGCGCCATGCCCAGGCTAGCATGAAAGCTGTTGTTGTAAGAAAACTCAACCAACGGAAGGTACCTATCCCATGCCGAGCCCTGCTCCAACGTGCAAGCTCGCAACATGTCCTCCAAGGTCTGGATGGTCCTCTCAGTCTTTCCATCAGTCTGAGGGTGATAGGCGGTACTCAATCTCAACTGCGTAACAAAAGCCTCCTGCAGCGCCTCCCAGAACCGAGATGTGAACTTCGGGTCCCTATCACTAATGATACTCTCGGGCACCCTGTGAAGCCTCACAATCTCGCGGACATAAAGCTTGGTCAACTGCTCTGTAGTGAAGCTCACCTTCACTGGAAGAAAATGGGCAGACTTCGTCAGTTTGTCCACAATGACCCAAATAGAGTCACAACCCGCCTGAGTCTTCGGCCATCCCACCACGAAGTCCATGGAAATACCTTCCCACTTCCACTGTGGTACTTCAAGAGGTTGAAGTTCACCAGACGGTCTCTGATGTTCAATCTTCACCTTTTGGCAAACCAAACACTTGGACACAAAGATAACAACATCTTTCTTCATGCCCGGCCACCAGAAGATTTTCTTCAAGTCTTGATACATCTTAGTAGCACCAGGGTGGATAGAAAACTGACCCTTATGGCCTTCTGCCATAACCTCTTCTGTCAACGGGCCTCGAGGAACCACAATCCTCTGCTGAAACAAAAGCAATTCATCATCATTCCAAGACACACCGTCTTGGTTCTTCACATAATCCAGACACTCTCTCTGAACTTGTGCCTCTTTAATCTTTTCTAGCAGCTCGTTCACAACATCTGATGATTCCAACCCGAGAAATACACTCTCACACGTAGCGGTTACTGCCAAGTTGCGGAACTTCACAACCACATCAAAGTTACCAAGTAACAAACTGGATGAACTACTGGATTTCCGACTCAAAGCATCAGCTACCACATTGGCCTTGCCAGGATGATACCTTAGCTTGAAGTCGTAGTCCTTTATGAACTACATCCATCTCCTCTGCCTCATGTTCAAATCCTTCTGGTCGAACAGGTACTTCAAACTCTTGTGGTCACTGAACACAACAAACCTCAAACCAAAAAGATAATGCCTCCAAATCTTGAAAGCAAACACAATAGCAGCCAACTCCAAGTCATGAGTAGGGTAGTTCTCCTCATGAGATTTCAACTCCCTCAAACAATAGGCAATCACTTTGCCCAACTGCATCAACACACAACCTAGCCCCTTCCCGGAGGCGTCGGTGTAAAGCTCAATCTCAAGCGCAGGATCAGGAAGGACCAACACAGGAGCAATAGTCAGTCTCCCCTTCAACTCCTGAAAACAGACCTCACACTCGTGAGTCCACACAAATGGAGTCTCCTTCCGAGTAAAGCGAGTCAATGGCAAAACCATCGTGGAGAATCCCTTGATGAACCTCTGATAGTAACCTGGCAAACCCAGAAAGCTCCTCACTTCCGTAACTGTCTTGGGTCTCTCCCAATCCAGCACGACCTCAATCTTGTTCGGATCCACTGCAACTCCCTCAGCAGAAATAACATGCCCAAGAAACTTCACAGACTTGAGCCAGAACTCACATTTGGAAGGCTTCGCATACATCTTTTTCTCCTTCAGCACTTGCAGAACAATTCTCAAATTCCCCACATGCTCCTCCTTCGTCTTGGAGTAAATCAAAATGTCGTCAATGAAGACGATCACAAACTGATCCAGGTAAGGCTGGAAAATCTGGTTCCTGTAATCCATGAACACAGCAGGTGCATTGGTGAGACCGAACGGAATCACTAAGTACTCAAAATGACCATATCTCGAGCGAAATGCGATCTTCGGGACATCCTCCGGCTTCACCCGAATCTGATAGTATCCGGACCGGAGATCAATCTTGGAATACACACAAGCACCCCTGAGCTAATCCAACAGATCATCAATCCGAGGAAAGGGATACTTTTTTCTTGATTGTCACCTTGTTCAGCTGCCTGTAGTCGGTGCACAATCGCATTGTCCCGTCCTTCTTCTTCACAAAGATAACTGGTGCTCCTCAAGGAGACACACTTGGTCTAATGAAATCTTTCGCTGAAAGATCCTCAATATGCTTCTTCAGCTCTGCCAACTCCGGTGGCGACAGACGGTATGGAGCTAAAGAAATCGGCCCCACACCAGGCAACAGATCTAAGGAGAACTCTATCTCCCTCTGTGGCGGAAACTCAGGAATCTCCTCAGGAAACACCTCGAGGAATTCCCTCACCACAGGAATGCCAGTGATATCCTCCTGTGTACCACTCATCAAACCTCCCAACATGACATAACCAAATGCCCCTGCTCTCAAGGCTCTCCTAGCCTGCAGCAACGAAATGTACGGCGAGGAACTGGCTGTGGAATCACACGGAGACAACACTACACGCTTGGCACAACAATCAATCATCACACAATTTCTGGACAGCCAATCCATGCCCAGAATAACCTCCAAGTTGGAGATCGGCAATCCTATCAGATCTACCAAGAACTCACGGCCATCCCACTGAAACGCCACATCGCGATGAACAGTGGTAGCATCACATCTTTCTCCGGTGGCGGTAGTCACCCGCATTGGTGGAGAAAGCATATCAATGGGCAACTCAAGCCCCACAGCAATCGGGGTAGCAACAAAAGAATGCGTAGCCCTAGAGTCAAACAACACATCAACAGTTGATGAACCAATCGTAACAGTACCTCTGACAAGGTTCGGAGCTCGATCCGACTGCTGACGATCCAGAGTATAAACTCTCACAGAAGATGGTGGCACTACCGGTGCCGAAGTAGGTAGAAGGGGAACCATCTGAAGTGGCACTTCCTGCACTGCAGTAGCCCTCGCCGTCGCCGACAGACAGTCTCTGGAGAAGTGGCCCTCCTTGCCACATTGAAAGCAAATCAACTGACCGGTAGAGCACGACCCAAGATGAGTCTTACCGCATCCCGAACACCTGGGAGCAGGAGGTCTTGCTGCACTCCCCTGAGCAAAAGTCCTCTTGAACTGATTCGGCGCTTGCCGAGCTGCCATCTGTTTACCCTTGCCCTTGTTCCCAAACTTCCTGTCTCGCCAAGAAGTGGAACTACCAGCTACAACCTTCGTCGCCTCAGCAACCTTGGCCTTCTTGGCCTTACTCGAGCTGTAGTAATCTTCAATATCACGACACTGTTGAACCAGTGTCCCAAAATCTCTAGAAGCAGAACCAACTAGGTAACCATCAATATCCTCACTAAGTCCCCTGCGGAACTTAGCAGCCAGAAATGTAGGAGTAGGCCTCGCCATCCTGAAGTGTGCAAACTTCACCAACTGGTTGAACTTAGCCAGGTACTCGTCCACAGACAACGAGCCCTGAACCAATCTGTCAAACTCTCCCTGCTGCCTCTCCTGAGCATCATATGGAAAGTACTGACCCAAGAAGAAATCCTCAAACAAAGGCCACGTCATCACATGACCCTGCATCTCGTAGACATGAGAAAGGTTTGTCCACCTCTCATGGGCATCGCCCTCCAACATGTAAGTAGCGAATATCAACTCCTGCGGATCTGTGCACTGCATGACCCAAAATATCTTGTCCAACGCCTGTAGCCAACATGCCGCAGCAACAGGATCAAAGGATCCATCAAAGGCAGGTGGCTTATGCTTACGGAAAGCATTCAGCCGGCGATCGATCTCACCACGATCCTCAACAAAAACAGGGACGGTCTGCATGGCCCCCGTAAGGTGACTGCCATCTCCCATCTGACTCTGAGAGTCATCCTGCAGACTGGGTGGAGGTGGTGGTGGTGGTGGCGGTGGAGGTGGTGGCGGTGGAGCATGACCAACATCAGGGCCATTCCTCATCTCCTCCAACACGACTCTAAATATCGTCATGTTCGCCAGACGGTTGTCCTCCAACACGTCCTCAGTGGCCTTCCTGTTCGCCTCTCTGACGGCGTCCAGCATGGCCTGGTTTGCCATTCTCATGGCCTCCTGGTCGGCTAGTCGGGCCGCCTGCATCTCAGCTAATGCAGCCAGGACAGGATCGGGCTGATCCTCCGAAGTCTCGCGGTTTCTCCCGGGTCTTACCATGATTCTGCAAAATTTACACAAATTATGAGTTGATCAGGCCCACGCAATGTGGTCACATATGCATTATCATAATAATACTCGACGGAGCAAACACACAAAACAGACACAACCAAACATCCTAATCATTGCAATACATACAGGCTTTTCCCTTGAATCTTTGCTCTAATACCATAAAATGTAACACCCCGTGTATACCCGGAATATTAACATTACATCGTATTAAGCAGTGTTTAATTAAAAATGCGGAATATTCTTTTTGTTTTCAATTATGACGTCATTATCAATTACCATCTTGATTACTTAATCATGTTCATAAAATATCTCCTGTATATAAATTGCAATAAGACATCTACTGAAATACCTCAATATATAAATAAAGTGTGTATCTAAATCACGGCATTACATCAAGTAATCCGGACAATATCCTGATACATTATTACAACTTCAAAAGACTCAAAACATAATCAAGACATAACAATACTATGTGTCATGGACAATCCCCGTGCTCACCAAATAAACATAGTAAACAACAAGTCTCGACATAACCCATCATAAACATAAACCGAAGCTATAAGCATAAGCAGCATGCATATCCAGCATCCAATCATAGCAGCATAAAATAACAGCAATCTAACTCAGCTCCGGCCTCCTGCCGCCTGAGGTCTCAACATTACCTGACCCTGAAATAAGCATTCCCCAAACAAGGGGTGAGATCTCTAAATTAGAAATCTCAGTAAGACAAGGGGTCCTCAAGGATCTTCCACCCAAAGCTCACTTACATGTGCAATATAAGTTCAAAAAGCATTTATATCATTATCAGTTCCAAAACTATGTAGTGCAACAGATATCTATGGCATGTGTGTAATCACTATCTACTGGCCAGAGAAATGTAGGAATACGTCTATTCCCTACATGTAGTACAAGGAACACCGCTTGCACCTCACCCACAGCCCCACCCTCTTGTATGTTCTACATACTTAGGCTTACCGTATAGATGGAACACCTCCATGCATATCAACAAGGCACTAACATATAATAGCTCAACAACATTTCCAAAACATCAAAAGCATGTAACACAACATGCATATACCATATCCCCATGGGACATGGTGGAACCACAACATGGCTAAACCGAGGACACAAAAGCATACCTCTAAGCTAGCTATCCAATGCCACAAGCTCAAAGTCCAATCACAACAGATCACAATTTGATATGGACCAAATATAAATCAATAAACATGTACCACATGCATACAAATTAAAGACAACGCCTTTTCATTACGTTTTCAAGTCTTAAAGCTTCTAACAAAGCCACCAGCCATTAATCCCATGATTCTGGCTTAGTCCATTAAATACAGAAGTTCAACTTCATCAAACTAGGGTCCACAAACCCCCAATAGCCTACTGTACACACAACACAGCTACTGTTCTGCGAAATCCCAGAATATCCGAATATTCCTCGGGACCATATCCGGATATGCAATATCCGGATATCTCACTGTCCATATCTGGATATGCAATATCCGGATATACAGATTCACATATCCGGATATCCAATATCCAGATATCCCAAAACCCCATATCCGGATATCCAATATCCGGATACCTGTTCGACAAATATCCGGATATTTCACGACAGAATGCAGCTTCTGCATTTTCGTGAAGATATCCCTTAAAGGTTCCCTTTTTACCGATTTTAAACACCTAATCATGCATTTCTAGGCGTGCTCAACATTACCCAACAACAAGTTATCATCTTTTAGTCATTAGATGCATCAAGGTACCATTTTTAAGCCTTAAAACTCAAATTAAAGGTTGGTACAACATACCAAGGCTCAAAACTCAGAATGGAGATGCTCTTGGAGCTCAACACAGCTCCTCACAATTCTGACTAAGAAGGTGCATGAAAATGCACAACAAGATGGCTCCTTTCTCCACAAAGATAGACACTTGGAGTTCACAAATGGCAAGACCAAGGCTTCCACTACTCAACCTCCAAGCTCAGCCCTCAAGACTGACTCAAACAGTAACTAGCAAATGGTCAGCCCCAAACTCACGTAGAGAAATCTGATCCTAGGGTTTTGTGCCCATAATGGGAGTATTTATAGCCCAAACACACTTAAACACACAGTATTAAATTTAATTGCTACGCTTAGCATTTTAATCCCAAACTTTGGATTCTGAAACTACACATTTTTCTAAGAATTATCATATTTTTCTTATATTTTTCTGAGCACCTTTCCGGTACGCACTTTTTTCAAAGTTAGTACCGGTTTCTAGCACCAGTTCTCATTATTTGGACTTGAAACTCGTTTTACAAGTCCTACATATTATTCTAGTGATTATCATGCACTTACTTTATTTTTCCGGGATATTTTTTCGGTACGCATTTATACCGACTAGCAGAACCGGTATCTGCACTTTTCTTCCAAAAAACGACTTTCAGCATTCTTAATCACTTATTATGATTAGTAAGCCTCATAAATAATTATTAGGGTCAAATATGGAATCATTTTCTATTTTTGCATAATTAATTAATTAAATACCTTAATTAACGGTGTGGGTTCTTACATTTTTCACATCCATCTGGTGTAACTCTAGATCATAATGAGCCACCAATGCCATAATGATTCTTAAAGAATCCTTCTATGAAACTGGTGAAAAAGTTTCTTTATAGTCAATGCCATCTTTCTGAGTGAATCCCTTTGCAATTAGTCTGGCCTCATAACGTTCTAAGTTACCATGAGAGTCTCGTTTGGTCTTAAAGACCCATTAACAACCAACTCTCTTGCACCCTTCTGGTAACTCAACAAGATCCCAAACCTTGTTCTGTTCCATAGATTTCAACTCATCTTTCGTAGCATCTAACCACTTATCACCATTTTCACCATTCATGGCTTGTGAAAACGTTACAGGATCATCCTGAACACCCATGTCAAATTCAGACTCTTGTAGATATAACACATAATCATTAGAAATAGTAGGTCTCCTTTCTCTTTGAGATCTTCTTAATGATATTTGTTGTGATTCTTCTACTATGGGTTCATTCGGTTCATCAACAATGATTTCTTCATGAGTAGTGGGATCATCAACTCGTCCTTCATAATTATTGATTGGATCAATAGCATGAGGAACAATAACTTTACTAGAGCTACAAGGTAATGGAACTTGTACTCTCACTTCATGAATATCCACTTTACGTGGAGTTTCACTCCCACTAACTTCACTATTCTCAATGAACATTGCATTTCCAGATTCAATAATCCTTGTAGTATGATAAGGATAGTAAAATCTATACCCTTTCGATTTTTCTGGATAACCAATGAAATAACCACTGATTGTTCTTGCATCCAGTTTCTTTTCATGCGGATTGTAGTATCTAATCTCTGCCTGACAACCCCAAACATGCAGGTGTCTTATACTAGTTTCCTTCCAGTCCAAAGTTCAAAAGGAGTCTTTGAAACTGACTTACTAGGAACCCTATTCAATACGTATATGGCAGTTTTTAGAGCATAAGTCCACAATGAAATGGGTAAAGAAGAATTACTTAACATACTCCTAACCATATCCAGTAAGGTCCTATTACGCCTTTCTGATACACCATTCTGTTGCGGTGTACCGGGCATTGTGTATTGAGCACAAATACCATGCTTTTTCAGAAATTTAGCAAATGGGCCCGGATGTTGTCCACTTTCATCATACCTTCCACAATATTCACCATCTCTATCATACCTGACAATCTTCACCTTTCTGTCTAATTGCCTTTCAACTTCATTAATATAAATCTCCAACCATCTACAGCTTGAGACTTATCATGCAGAAAGTGATAAAATATTTTTCTTTATTGAAGACATTAACATCAAACGGACCACATACATCAGTGTGTATAATTTCAAGAAGCTGAGTGCTTCTTGTTGCTCATTTCTTTGTGTGTTTTGTTTGTTTTCCTTTAATACAATCTACACAAACATTCAAATCAGTAAAATCTAAATCTAGAAGGATTTCATTCTTCACCAATCTTTGCATCCTTTCTTTGGAAATATGTCCCAAACGTTTGTGCCACAAGTAAGCGAAACATTCATTAATTAAGGTACGTTTAGTACCAATATTATGATGCAGAGTCATAAGTGTTTCAGCATAAAGATTATCAAGACACATAAAGTACCATTATCAATCAAATGATTGTGCTTGTACAAACTGAAACTACCACTACCAAATTTAAAAGAGTATCCTGCAACATCAAGTTTGGAAATTGAAACTAAATTCCTAGATATACTAGGGACATTCAAAGTTTCACATAAGTCCAAATGATATCCACTGTCGAGAATTAAACGATACGTCCCAACAGCTTCCACCGGAACTTTCACTCTATTGCACATAAAGACAAACTTTTCATTTGACCTTGTGGATTTTAGAAGAAGAGGCCTCATTCACTTTAAGGGGTCCTTCTCCTCCTCCTTTCTTCTCATGCTTCTTACCTTTATACTTTTCAGCTTCTTGATGCTTTACATAATTGACAGAATGAGCTCCCTGATTCTTAATTCTGGTTTTTTTCTGAACTAACATACTGTGTAATTCATGCACATTCCATTTGTCTTTCATGGTATTATAGTTCATTTGGAAATGACCATACTCAGATGGTAATGAGTTCAATACGAACTGCACCAGGAAGTTCTCATCCACAGCCATTTCCAATGATTTTAATTTTGCCGCAATGCTTGTCATTTCAATAACATGCTCATGCATAGTACGCGAACCATCAAACTTCATGGTGGTCAGTGTACTCATAAGTGTCCTAGCAAGAGACTTATCAGCGGTTTGGGAGCGCTCTTCCACAAGTTTAATCATTTCGATGGCACTTTCAGTTTGTGGAAGAGCTGACTTAATGTTGCTTGCTATGCTCATTTTCATGTATATCAAACTTAATCTGTTGGATCTTTCTCAGTTCTTAAAATTTTTCCTTTCATCCTCAGTGCTTTCAGGAGTAATAGCACTAGGTTCTTCTTCTCTTAGAGCCAAATTCATATCCATTACCCCAAGGTAAAAATTGATTTGCTCTTTCCATTCAGAGAAGTTTAGCCAATTAAAAACTGCAACAGTTAAGAACATGGAATGTGTGGCAACAGGTACTACAAGGAATAATATTTAAACATTAGTGCTTTGAGTCATACATGTCACATACTGACATACTTCACAGATTCAACTATACTAACTTCAATGCATATCAATGTTCGCCTTTGGGGATCCATTAACATACAACATTAACTATAATGATGCTATATAAATTTCACATAATTTGGCAATGATGCATACCCCTATCATAATTATTTGTCATCTTTGGATGTCCAAATGTGAGGAAATATGCCAACAATACCAACATCTATGTTCATTTTATAAAACAAATAATCAACCTTTGGGTTGATCCCCAACTGTTTTATAATAATGAACCTCAATATACCACAACCAGAAAATTATATCATACTATTCATAGCATCACAGTCATGGTAATTGAAATAGAATTCATAATGTTTGAAATTAAAACAACTCTTCAAGATTTGGCCACTTTTGTGACTAACAAATCTTTATCATAATTAATTTCAAAACTTTGTCCAACTTTCATATGTATTAATGTCCTTTAATGTTTCCCAATAATTCATAAAATGGAATAAACATATGACAATGACACATTTTCCCATTACAAATACCAGAGAAATGGCGCGGGTTAGCGCCATTCCAGCATGGTTCTGCGCGGTGGTTCAATTTCACAAGCCGCAAAGTGGCGCGGGTCTGCACCAGTGTTCCCATACGTTTTCTAGTGAGTTGGCGCAGGTTTGCGCCATATTCCATAAAATGAAATTGTACAGAAATTGTAAATTTGCAGAAACCGTAAAGGATGAACACCATTATCAGGAAAAGCAACACAGTAATCTATCATCATGTTTTCATAAGGTGTAGTATTTGATCATTATTTAACAACACAACATGGATTTTGTTCCCATTTCTTTCCCACAAGAATTTTTAATAATGAGATTCAGAGGAATCAACAATCATGATGATCAAAATTTTCAGAAAAACCCAATCTTTTCATGAATTAAGAGATCATACATAATTGTTTATGGAAATCACAAACTCTTAAACAGATGCTCTGATACCACATGTAAGTTATTCATCAGCAATTCAATAATTCATGTTCAATATTCTACATGCAAGAACATGATACCGGATCTTTAGAGATCATGATTTTCACATAAGAGCGTACCTTTCTCCATTAGTGCGGAAGAACTTTGATGATGGAAAATTGTTTCTCAGAGTCTTTACCCTCTGCTTTCCTTGTATCGTCTATGACAGGGATCTGATACAACTTTTATGGGCAGACCATGAAGGAGAAAATTCTGAGAGATAATCATAATCAGAGACTCACCATTTTTCTCTTTATATAACTGAACCATGTCACCAGTTACGGAGTTTCAAATAACTCCCTGTAACTTCTCATTAATGCGAAACGTCAAAACGTCAATTATCATTAATGCGAAACGTCAATTACCATAAAGCCTATTTTATTATTAATTAAACCAATTGACACACATTACACATGAGACACAAATAGTTTTACATGTTCATCCATAACTTTGAAAATCTACCTGAGGAGAAGTACTTGTTTCCAAAGTAATGTTCTCAATTATATGAATCTTAATTAAATTTTATTGTAATATTATAAATTTAATTTTATAGCTAGCTAGAATACTTTTTAGTTTTTGTGTTTTTCTTGTTAATGAAGAAATCATGATTACTATAAGTTTATACTTGACTTCTTGCTTGAAGTTTTTCGTATAACATTTTTTGCTAATGTCTAGAGGGAATGATCCGTTTATAAATTTTGAGTAAATATCTTTTCCGGTCCACAATAAATTTTATGATGCCCGCTTTAGTTCCTAGTAAATAAAAAAGGCTATTCGTGGTCTCTAAGAAATTCAAAGTGGACCTATTTTAGTCCTTTTGAGGGATTAATGTGGGTCTTTTTTGAATTTGTGAGGGATCACGATTTCAACTAAATGAGTCCTTTTTGAATTTCTTAGAGACCACGAATAGCCTTTTTATTTACTAGTAACTAAAATGGGTATCGTGAAATTTGCTGAGGACCAAAAAGGGTATTTACTATAATTTTTTTTTTACAAATTACACTAAGTATGACCGGTCGTATATTCTTTATTGAAGTATGATCAGTTAGATATAGTATAATTTGTAAGAGTTTGTAAATAATTTTTTTTAAATATAATATTTCTCAATGTCCAGATATATTTTTATAAAAAATACTAGTGACTCCGTTTGTCGTTGCAAACAAAGGTACTTTCTTGAAAAAGTCCGTGAGACAGATGCTCTGCTCCAAAGTAAGAAATCCAAAATTATGTACTTAATATTACTTGATGTTGTGATTCTTCTGGATGTAATGTTTGATTGTAGTGTCTGACCTATGTCTTCATCGTATGCTTTTAAAAGTATAAGATAAATTATAGGGATTGTTTAAGTGGTACATGTTTGATTTCGCTTAAGTAAGGTTTTGAGTTTAAGTCCATATGAATGCAAAATATTTCCTTTGAAAAAATTAGTCCCACCATAATGTTGATATTCCTAGCTTGAACATGATTGTCTCATGTGAAAAATACTTGTAGTTTATCCACACAAAAAAAGATTTAAGACAAGCTGCCGTTCCATGGGGCCCCAATTAGGGGAGATTTACATTTGAATACTTAACAATTTCTCCCATAAATGTAAGTATGATGGGTTACTATCCAAGAGTGAGTTATTCGAAGATTTGTTCTGATATCACTGTTAGGTAGTGGCTAGGGGGCTCAATCGGAGGAGAGTATCATCCATGCACCAAATGGTGTAAGCGACAAACTCATAATATAAGACTCTGACGTTACATCTCAATTCAAAATCTTAAGACATTAGATTATAAATTTTTTTTTCCGGTAAACAATTTATGGATCTTTTTACTTATACGTGACGTGGGACTTTTTATTATTTACACTTCAATTTCCTACTGTAAAAACCGCTACTCTACCCCAAAATAAGAGCATTAAAATTATCTGAATATAGTTTCTTCGTGTCATTATTCTTCCTTTGTCATCAATCTTTGTTTGTATTCTATGACCTATATCCTATGCTTTAAAAAGTAAAGGACAAAACTATCTGAATATTATTTTTTCGGGTCATTATTCTCCCTTCGTCATCAATCTTTGTTTGTATTCGATGACGCATATATATTCTAGCTTTAAAAAGCAAAGTACAGACTGCATTATTGTACGGTTAGTTTAGAGAATATGTAAGACTAGGATAGACCAGGTTTTTGCTTAAATAAATTAGATTTTTGTAAAATATTTTGAGTTAGATGTATTAATTTACGGAAATATGTCTCTTCAGTCGCTGAAAAAAAAAAAGAGAAAAATATTTTTGCAGTTAATACAGATAAATTATCTGCATTTATTTCCAAACAACGTCGTTTTGGGATTGAAATATTAGAAAATTATAATTATAAAGACTATAATAACCATGAAATAAATTAAAATTACAAAAATACCATGATTCCTGCCCCAAACGACGTCGTATAGGGCTTACTACAGATAAGTTATCTACAGTAACTGCAGAAAAAGCGAACTCAAAAAAAAAAAGTATCTACAACAGTCACATGCTTTTCAAGATATAAAATCCTATCCTAAAAAGTATGTGTCAGCAGATAACTTCTCTGCAGCAACAAGAGATTAATAACACCGATTAATTTAATGTAGGTTAAATTATTGGGGTTTTGACCTAAGAAATGCAAATTTAAAAAAAAAATCACCTGTTTAGTTCATTGACCAAATGTTTTACCGGACTAATGCATGAAGACGCGTTTCAGGTGATTATGTGTTTAGTCGCGCATCTGATACATGCGCGTTTCTGACAAATGTGAACACGTATGTACCATGCATGTACGTGTCTAAACACGTCTATACCAGGTGCGCATTTTTGACAGTGACGCGACTATGCCACGGAATGCGTGCCTGGATATGATGCATCTTGGTATTGTGCTTGTCAGATTTGTCAGAAACACGCACCTGGTACAGACGTGTTAAGACACGTACCTGATACAGACGTGTTCAGATTTGTCAGAAACACGCATGTGTCAGGTGCGCGACTAAACGCGTAAAAACCTGAAACGCGTCTTCCTGAATTAGTCCGATAAAACATTTGGTCAACGAACTAAACAGGTGAGTTTTTTGGAAATTTGCATTTTGTTGTTGTTAAAAACCCTAAATTATTGGTTTTTCTTAGCCTATATTTAAGAAAATAAAAAGTCTGGTTTAGGTGTGTTGACTTGTTGAACATTGTTATGGATATGAATATCATATCCCAACTACCTACTAGAATATCTGGTGAGATATGAAATCAGCAACATCTCAACAACTTCAAACAGCCAAAGGGTATAAGATAAGGATCATATCCCAACAGAAAGAGGTTGAATCCTACTACAATTGGGGAATCTCAAAAGGCACAAGCCTAGGAAGGTAATCCTATAAATAAGAGCCTAAGGACCCCAGGTAAACACTCATAACACATTTACTACTTTCGCCCATGCTGTGCACACACCCACGCCTTGGCTATAAGCCTATTGCTTGTGCGCAGTGATTGGGACCTCGGCTATAAGCCTAGTATACAGTTGATATACACTATCTCTGAGCGCATACCTTACGATATAGCAATACGGTCTATCCAGGACCTAACAAACATAATATCTTGAACATGTAGAAAAACATGTTAGAATTTAGGCTTATAGTAAATGGTGTATATTTATTTTCATAAAATGAATTAAATTGAGAGCTTTTAATTTTTTTTTCTAAAATTCTATACTAATATTTGATTCACTATGTCCAATAATCACGATAGGTTGAGATACTCTAGATGAGTCTCTTACTGATGATGGTGGAAGATTGCTGGTGATTGCTCTCCTTTGGGTGTATTCTAGTCAACAGAGGGTGTTTATGATGGTTTGACAATTAAGTTACATGGTTTGAGCCTATATAAGGAATTCAATACATCGATCCAGAACTTGGACAACTATTAAACATGTGCATATTTATTGGGATTGTCTAATTGATAAAGGTATTAAGTTATAGTATATATAACGTATAATAACTTAAAGCCTATGCTGGGCAGAAACAAAAGTTAATAGTGTATACATATATTCACTTGTGTACGTGTAGGATAGTTCTTGTTAGGTTATGTTAAGTAATGCTTTCTGGCTTTCCCTAAATAGATCAAGGCATGTTTTGCAAAATGTCAATTCCACGTTTGGCTTCTTATTTATTATAGGTTTTTCTTTTAAGCTTGACCTTACTTTTTTGTAAAAACATATACGTCTGACAAGTTTATTTAAAAAACTAACATTATATGAAAGTTGAAGTGTGTATCATTTTAAAAGATATAAGTTGTGTCATTTTAATTTTTAACATTATGTACTACGGATAATATATAATTAGAAAATGAAAAGTTATTTTTTTCTCTCTCGAGATTAGCTGAAGTGACTCAGGAGAGAATTTTTTTTTTCATGTTATAATTATGTACTATTCGTAATATATAATGTTAAAAATTAAAAGGACACAACTTGTGCCCTTTAAAAGGAGAAACCCTTTTTTCCCCTTATATGAATACTTTTAAATATGCTAAGAAACTAGATATTTTTAGTTTTCTAATTTAAATAATTTTTTTAAAAAATATTATATTTCTTATGAAATTAATGGGGCATGATCAACACAATTTTAGATTTGATTGAATTTAACTATTCATATATCTAAATAATTAAAGCTGATATAAATAAGATCTAAGACTAAAATTGAGAATATAACTTATACTAATATAGAATGATCATATTTCAAATATTAATATGTTATATTAATTTATAATCCATTGATTATATAAGTATAATTAATAGATTTTTAATTATATATATATATCTAAATAATAAATAAATATTTTAACTTGATAGATCAAATGATAGTTTTGGTTTTCATCATCTACGGGCTCAAGAATCAGATTTTCATGATTAATAACAAGGTATTAAAAACTTGGTAAGGTGTGCTTGCCATAAAAACTTTGTAATGAAGAAGTGTTTATGCCGGGATATAATAATGGAAAAGTTTCTACATGAATTTATATATCAAAACTCAATCTAATTTAATGTCGCCCTTATAACTTGATTAAGTTAATTATTTAATATTTTAATATATACGAGAACTTAATTTGATGAATAAGACAATACTTGTAATCTTAAAAAAAAAAAAAAGAGAGAATAATACAATACTCGTACTAAATAATTAATAAGATTGTAATGTTATATGCGACATTAGCGGAATGTGTGATTGGAAAGAAACAAAAAATTCTGAGCATGATTTATCTAGTACATGATTTTCCATTGATCAATTCCTTAATTCTTTCAATTTCGAACTCCATTTATCCAGTACATGCTTGTTAAAATGCTTCTGTAGCAAACATAGCGTAACAGACTATTCATCAACATATAACGTAGTGACAACCACTTATTGTGAGCATAAATTAACAAGATTCCTTCTTAGTGGTTTTAATTAACAGATGAGTGATAAATACAAGGAATCAGGTACAACTCATGTTTTTTTCTTACAGACACACCAAATGATTCAGTCATGTCAAGTTCTTCAGGCTTATTCCCATCAGGCATCTTCCAATCAAAATGGAAAAGCAAATTTGCTAGTAAGAGTTCAACAGTAGCAACGCCAAATATAGAGCCAGGACACATCCTTCTTCCAGCACCAAATGGGATAAACTGAAAATCTGTACCTTTGTAATCAACTGTGCTATCAAGGAACCTTTCTGGATAGAACTTCTCAGCTTCAACCCAGTAGTTTGGATCCCTTGCAATTGCCCAAGCATTAATAATGACCTTACTCTTAGGTGGTATCTCATAACCATTGATTTCACATCTCTCACTGCATTCCCTTGGTAGTAATAATGGAAGAGGAATATGTAGACGCAAGGTTTCTTTGATAACTGACTTTAAGTATTTAAGTTCATGGAGTTTAGCTTCATCTACACGCCCTTTACCATCAAAGACCCTTCTTATTTCAGCTTGTGCTCTTTCCATCATCCTTGGATTTTTTACAAGTTCTGACATTGCCCAATCTAAGGTTCTCGCTGTTGTACTGGTTCCACCAGCGAAGACATCCTGAAAGAAATGCTAACATGAACAAATATACCAACAATTTTTTTGCAGCACTACTGCATTAGTATCAAATGACAACACTAACTTGACAAACAATTCATTTTCCCCTTACGTAATTTCCCTGTAAAAACATTTTTCAAATTCAAGAATCTTTTTCTAGTCAAAAGATGGTTAATTAACAGTTATTTAAAATCTGAGTATAATTCGAGTCTTGCTTTCCCTCTGCGTGCAGCTAGCAGAGCTCAACAAACAAAATATTGTAAGCATTTAATTCAACTGCAGTTAATTAATTTTTTATTTTTTTTTAGATATTCTAATCGGTTCATCGATTCACGATTAGTCTGATTCGGAGCGGGTCCTGTGATGAAGGCTTCAAACCCCTTGCAAAGACGATATTGGAGAGGATCGAACACATGCAGTTAATTGATCTTTGATTATATCTATTTGGAATTACTTTTGGAAATTATGTGATTTCTAATAGAAAAGTACTCACAAACATAGTTGCTTTGATAATGCTGTCTGACAGAGGATGCTCAAGGTTGTTCTGCTTCTGAAGCTTTAGCAGGACTTCAACAAGATCTTCCCCTCCCTTTGCATTGATTGGCTTTGTTTCTGAACTTGTGTCTTGGTGATCTCTTACAATTTTCTCAAGTATCCTATCTATTTCATGATGAAGCTTCTCAGCTTTGGACCTTATTCCTGTCAAAAATTGAAGCACTTCAAAGGAAGGATACAAGTCAGCTATAGAGAAACCAGTCATTACTTTTGAAACATCTTTCATAGCAGCTACGAATGCTTCTTGGTCCTTGATTGTGCCTCCTAAGGCTACTCTTGATGTTAAGTTACATGTCAATGAATTGATCGCCTTACTGAGATTGAAAGATGACCCTTCACTCAAACTTATATCTTTGATAAGTTTTGATGCCTCCTCTTCCCTAATTGATCGAAATGATTCAACACGCTTTGTAGTTAGTAGCTCCAAAGTGCAAATCTTTCTCATCTGCCTCCAATAACTTCCATAAGGGGAAAAGCTCATGCTCTTTGAACCATAAGTTACAACATCTGCAGCAAGAAGATGAGGCCTATTTGCAAAGATGATGTCATGTGTCTTCATAACTTCTTTGGCCATTTCAGGGGAAGACACCACTATGGTGGAAAGTCCACCAAGTTTCATATGCATCAGAGGTCCATATTTCTCTGCTAATTTTGCTAGGCCTTGATGAGGCATTGCACCAAGCTGGTGCATGTTCCCTATAAGAGGCAATTTTGCGGGTCCTGGTGGTAACTTGGAGTTTGAAGGCTTGGTTTTTGATCTCCAAACTATGCTAAACACCATGAACAAGAAGAGAAAGAAGGACAAGATTGCAGGTAAGGGAATATTGTGGAGACCCAACTCCATAATTAAGAAGGAAAACATACTATCTCAGATGTCAGATTACTGAACTTAAAGATAAGAAAGGCATGGCGCATATATATATGAAAAAATTTATGGTACACGAGGACCACTGGTTCTTCAATTGAAATTTTGACATCTGGTTTAAAAACTTTTAATTTTTTTTTTCTCTCCACTCTCGTCAGCTTTTTCACTGTTTCTCACTGCTCCATATGCTTTCTATGTATAGGTAAGGGAATGATTTATTATTAAAAAATAATAAAATAATCTAGTTTTGTCTTTTGCCGTGATGATTTCAAGAGTTTGTAGGTGAGGAATCTGAAGACATTTAAAATTAAAGTTATATTCCAATAGATCAAGGCATTTTCTTTAGACATATATTAATGTAAGTTCATCCTTCCCCTTCTAGAAGTTCTTATATTTAAAGTTCTTTCTTATTTGTCAAATAAATTTGTTCAATTTATTTAAATTTTTTTACAAGAGAAACATTAAACCTTTTAATAAAAAGAGAAAAAGAATGAAAAATTAAACAATGACTACTATGGAATTTAATCTTATACTTCTGTTCCATATAACATAATTCTATCAATTTAGCTTATTTGGAGTGGGGTTTATTTTCACTTTCCTGCATTATCCTTTGTCCATTCCAACACCCC
The DNA here is from genome assembly GCF_033153095.1 of Gastrolobium bilobum. Taxonomy (NCBI): domain Eukaryota; kingdom Viridiplantae; phylum Streptophyta; class Magnoliopsida; order Fabales; family Fabaceae; genus Gastrolobium; species Gastrolobium bilobum. The sequence continues at coordinate 27,585 of NW_026898934.1, forward strand.
ATAATCAACCTTAAATATTTGAGTACGTTATGATTTATTATCTTTGTACTTGTAATTCATGTAATTGATCCACTTACTATATAATATATCATTATAATTATATAATGACTCCAACGAGTAAATCTTAAGTATAGATTTAATTTAAGGATTTAAATGTCATAATTAGATTCAGAATGTGATTTCGGGTATTTTGATTGTAATCATGACTAGGTCATGAACAGTGCCTTTGGTCGGGTATTCTACACTATGTGTAGCACCCGGTAGAGCATGAAAATGAGCAAAATGAGTTTAGAGACTTAATTTGGAAATTCTGATGCCAAATATGAGTTTAGAAAGAAAAATTGTATAGTTTAGACACTTTTCGTGAAAGTTTCACGAATAGTGTTTTCTGCCGGGTATTTTGTATCGCTGTTTAAGCAACCGGTAAAGTCCAGAACTAAATAATTGATGAAATAAGAATAAGAAAGTCTAATATATGCGAAACAAGTCATGTGTAGACCAAAAATGTTAAGTTTATAAGTTTTACATGTGCCAACTGAGCTAACATGATTTGATTTCTTCTATTTTTTTCTTATTCTATTTTTTTTTGACATATTTGACATTTTTTTTACTATTTTTAATCTTTTATTAAGTGTTCTAAATTTTAATAACATTCGGTCTTTTTTTCTTCTTCTTTTTTTATCACTTTATTTTTTCTTTTAAAAGTGGTAGAATAATTATATTTAGTTAATTTTCTAACAGTGTTAGGAAGGGTATGAATAGAGAAAACCACACAAGGGAATAAGTGATTAAAAAAACACGAGTATAAGTGATTCAAAGCAATAACACTAGATTTTTTTTGAACTATTCCCTTAAATTAATTATTTTCATTCGATTGGATGCTTAAGTAAAATTTGGAGCATTCCAAAAACTTGGAGTCTCATTTTATAATCATTGATTTTATAATTTATAAATAAGTAAACTAATTATAAGATAAAAAAAATTTGTAAGTATAACGTAAAAAATAACATCAATATATCAATTTTGTAACATCCCCGTCTCGAGCCGGTTCAGTTAACATACATATGATAAAAACAGAAAACAGCGGAAGACTTGACTTATGAAAATACGAGCTAACTTTTTCTTTTTCTTTTTAAATTCTCATTCGTCGTAAACAAAAATCGGGCAGAGTTTCCTCTATAAATCGGACAACTGGGGATTTTCCAATCCCACTCAGAAGCATTTCCTGATAAAAAGTTTATACAAATATAATCAAATGCCCATCCATAGGCGCATGCATAACTTGGCTCAGTGCCACTACATCTAACAGCATGCAATCCCATACATAAACATAACTGAATACTACATCATCATATAACGTGCCTGAATACTCAAATGTACATGCATCAAACTGACAGACATGTACAAAACATATACAGGCCATATACAAAATAAAGGATCAATGTCATGATCCATCAAAGGCGGAAATACAAAATGACATGAATATACTTCCAAAAAGTAGTAGCCTACAGCCACTCAAAATCTGATCCGTCAACTGCCTCAGCCACGTGTCGTGTCCCTGCCTAGTGAGGACTTACCGGGAATCTGGGCACCTGAAAATATGTCCCCAACGAGGGGTGAGATTACAATCTCAATAAGCTCCAGGTTTATAGAGAATTCTCCATACCCCTGGCTCACTCCTGCATGAAAGTCAGATACAGTGTATACAAATACAACATATAACAGATATCATAACAGAACAGAGCATATATCCACATCATATCAGAGATGTGCGCCGTCATTCCCAAGGGAGGACCCCAAGCGGAAATCAACGCACGTGTTCCCGAGGGAGGACCCCAAAGCGGAACCAGACATATCAGAGGCGTACACCATCAGTCCCGAGGGAGGACCCCAAAGCGGACATCCGGGTACTATACAATCAATGGCCAGAGATTGTTACAGAAATCATATTACAGAAGTCATATCAGAGCAAAACATATCATGTTATCAAATAACTCTATATGAATGCATCTATACAAAGCATCTAAATCACAGTCATACAGTCCAACCATAGTTCACTAACCATGGTGGAGCACTCAAACAGGAAAAGACTCCTTAAACATAGAGCTTACCTCTTGAAGCTTTACCAATACCCTTACTTGTTGCACAAGTTACTTATATATCTTCAAGAGATTCTGATTCCTTTTTAGTCCCTAGGTACACCTAGAGCAAGAATCCACAAATACCAATTAATAAAATGCCATCATGCCTAGCTTTCACATAAGGCATACATCTTATCGCTTCTTTTCATTTCTTTGCATTTTTGCCAATACACAAGTCTAGACCTCTTTATAACCGTTGGTGTTCTTTAATTTAATAATCCATTCCCTTACAAATTTCCAACATAAATCATAGCATTTTACTTTAAAGGACCGTGGGCCTAAAATTAGGAAATCAATATATTTTTCCATGATTTCTTTTCAAACCATTTCACTTCATGACTTATCATTTTCATACTTTGAAACACACATATTTTATTAAAATAAAATATGACAACATCTTTCCCTAAACACCCTATATGTCGAATCCTTTAAGGGAATTTCCAAGGATCCTTCTCTTTTACAATACATTTTCCTCACTTAATTTAACAACTACACGTACATAAATGTATAATATATACCAAGTTCCTATTTAATTTTTGGAAATCTCAAGCTCTTTAAATCCTTCAAGGCCGAACATCAAGGGTATGTTTCAAAGGATTTTCTTTCAAATTTAACATTCTTACTAACTCATCAAATTTCCTCTTATTCAAGCACATTAAACCTTCCCAATACATACAATAAATCTTTGTGCATCACCCCTAATTACCCTATCAAGGCCGAAATCTAGGGTATGTCATCATGGGATTTTTTTCCAATTTTTATACATGTTCATATGCTTATTCCACATTCCTATATCCAACACATCATCATTCCATCATCAATTCAAATTTTAAACTAATTTATTTCACACCAACACATGCTCACAATTTCTATGACACAAACCATCAAAATAACATCATGGAAACAAAGGTTTCTTACCACTAATCAACTTCCCAAAGCCTAGAAAGCAACCTCCAAGCCAAGCTCCATCAAAAACTCACCTTTTCTCCTCCAATGAATAGTAACTCGAAAATGAGAGGAGGAATAACTCTTCACACACTCAACTATAGCTCAAATGGATAGGTGGAATGGATTCATTGAGTGGTTTCCAATCAATTTCATGTGGTGGGTCATTGGATTTGGTGGATGGATGATGAAGAAATCAAAGAAGGAAAATTTGAAACCCTAGCCCCTTCCCCTCCATGTGTAGCTCGGCCATGCAAGAGAGAGAAGAAGAAAATCTGAAATAAATAGTGTTTCATTTAAGTGACAAGGCTATATAGGCACATGTGGCCCTTTTCATCGGATGTTTTTTTATCGCGTATTTTAACTTAAATTGACCCGGAACTAACTTAAAGCTACGGACATATTTTTATTTTTCTAAAATCATTTACATTAATTTTTATTTGTTACAAAACAATATTCATAATTCACAGTATAGTTTCTGCACCGTTTTTGACGAAATGCACTGTGAATCACTAATTGTACTTCGCTCATTTCTGAACTTAAAACTTATAAACTTATTCTTTTCTTGGGCCTATATTGACTTGCTTGGCATATATTGGACTTTCTTATTCTTATTTCATCAATTATTTCTTCTGGACTCTACCGGTTGCTTAAACAGCAGTACAAAATACCCGGTAGAAACACTATTCACGAGATTTTCACGGAAAGTGCTAGACTATACAATTTTTCGTTCTGAACTCATATTTGTCATCAGAATTGTCAAATTATGTTCCAAAAATCATTTTGCTCATTTAAGCTCTACCGGTTAATTCACAAAACTGTAAATTCTCCGGCAGAACGCACTGTTCATAACATCGTCATGATTACAGTCAAAATACTCGAAATCGCTCACTGAATCTAATTATGGCATTTAAATCCTTAAATTAAATCTCTAACTAAGATTTACCAGTTAGGGTCATTATAAATTTCATGTCACTACTTCTTATAGGGGAGATTTATATTTACAAATTTGTTGTTTACAAACTCTTACAAACTACACTATGTACTCCCGGAAGTATACTAGGTTACACTATGTACTTCCGGAAGTAAATAATGTAATTTGCAAAAAATTTGTACATTTTTTTTTTGTAAATGGATCTTTTCCTTTCCTATATCTTCATTTTTTTTCTTAGAAGTGGCTTTCATGAACTGGACATAGGGCCCGTTTGGATGAGTTTTTTTCTCTCCAGAAGTTGCTTTTTTTATTGAAAAAAAGCACTTTTCATTTTTAGTTGGTTTGGATGTCTGCTTTTAAAAAAAGCACAAGTCACAAAAAAAGTCAAAAACCTACTTTTTTCTGAAGTTAAAAATTTTAACTTCTAAAAAAAGCAGAAGTCAAAAGCCAAATATTTTTTTTCAAAATCTAAATATTTTTATAAAAATATAAATAACTTTAACTTTTGTAAAAAAGACTTCTAAAATAAGGAAGAGATAAAAGTTACTTATTTTAAAAGTGCAAACAAACGGGCTCATAGTAAACCCTAGGAAAAATATTAAATAAAACACATTATTGCAATTCCTTTTCAAGAAGATGTTGCTTACCTTGATAGCGTCCTATTTAAAATCTTGTAGATTTAATATTCAAGTTCAATAGCGCCTGAGGTAATGATGAATTGAAGAGGTAAATGTTACCTCAATCTTCAACACGATTCTTCGTTCTTTCTTTTTCTTCTTAATTTTGTATTTGAGTATGCTATTCTCTAATTAGTTTATGTTATAAAAAAATAAAAATTGACGAGCTGTTTGGTTGATCTTAAAATAAAAGAAAAAAGAAAAAGTCTTCGTTGTCCCTTGAAAGTTCAACATCAGCCGAATGCACCTGTATATTAGCGACATTTGAACCTGCATCCTTATGGAATTGTCCTACAACAATTACCATATCGACAAGAAAAGCCAGTAGTATCGGCCGTATGCAATTATCGCTTCTTATAGTTTCGTTGTCAATTCTATTCCAAAAAAAAAATTAAAAATAGTTCAGTTGTCAACTCTATTCCCCATTTTTTTTTTCACGTATATGATTGAAGTGTATTACATAGTAAGGACAAAGTAGGGTTGTAAAATATATAAAAAATAAAAAATAAAAAAGTGTAGGGTTGTAAAACTTAAAACTTTAATTTTTGTAAATTAAACAACTTGTTTAAGCTGTACTTTTGAGCGCTGTTCAACATATGAATGGGTAGATTATACTATATCATTTCTATAAAAATAAAATATGTAATATTTAAAAAAAATTCTTTATCACTTTCACATAAAAGTGAATAGGTTCCACTAGTGAAACTTTCCCCATCTTGAATATTATTTCAAATAAGAAAAGAACATGGACTTTTCTCTTTTAATAAGTTCAATAGTTAAATATGTATCCAATGAGTGCCTGTTATAATGGTTAAAACTTAAAAGTGACTATTTAAATCCCAAAGTCAAAAATTCAATCCTTAAAGAAGAATTCTTGGAGACTTTTAACCTTTATTACACTCAGATTGAATTGCGAAAACAATATATATTTCTCCAAAAATAATTAAACATGTCACTAAGCTCTAATTCAAATAGTTGTAGTGATTGAAAATTTTAACTAAATGTCATATGTATTATGTCTTAAAGCTTATGTTGCACTTTTTTTAGTTTATTTTTTAATTTCTCTACTGATTAATTGATTAATACCACAAATTAAATTGAAACAATTTTGGACTGTTAATTTATATGAAAAAATTACTTTAAGATTCAAGTTAAGATTAATATCTTAAAAATAAAGGGTATAATGTTTCTGTTTTTGCTACGAAAAAAATTTCTTTTGCCATACTCACGTAAAAGTGAGTCAGTCCTATTAAACTTCTCTCTCTTCTTTTTATAACTAGTTTATTACTCGTGCGATGAATGACAAAAAAAAAGTCGATTTATTTGTCTCGTAAAAGTTAACGCAAATTTTAATTAAATTTAATAATTAAATTTTTGTAGGACAAGCATGTAATTGAATCACATAACGTACAAATATAATCAAATCAAATACTTTATAAGTGGCAAAGTTTTTTTTTTTTCACTATAAAGGGAGTTCTCAATTACTGGTGATGTTAAAATCTTGATCACTGTCAAATAATTATTAAAAGAAATTTAAGTGTTGACGACTAGTCTCATATCTATGAGTCAGATTTATTGCTTATAGTAGAACATATGTGCCTAAACAGAATCAAATCAACTACCGTTATCATTTGTAATGCAACTTTGAAATAAATTTAATTAATAAAATTTTGTAGGACATAAACACCTAATTGCATCACTAAATGTACAAATAAAAATTTTAATCCTCTTCTTCAGTCTCAAATTAAACAATTATGTTGAACATTACTTTAAAATAATGTATCTCTACTTTCGCATATTAAGATAACGAAGCAGGTATTATCGACACAATAGATAAGTGATTTGCAACTTAATATTAAATTATGTCTATAATAGACTCTAAGCATTTTACATTAGCGACTCTAAGTTGATGGCGAAACAACACTTTATTTCTTCTTGCTGCGTTTTACTTAAATCAACACTATAAGGTACTAAAATTTAAGATAATCACGAAATACATAAAGAAAAAAAATTAAATGTTGTGCTTTGAGTTGCAATAGTTAGATTTTTTTTGTGTTTTTTCTTTGTTTTGTAGCTTAAGCCTTTTATTTACTAAAAAAAAAATTAGAGCTGTCAATACGGGATCCAGCCCAATGACCCCAATTTTCATTTCTCCTTTTTTTAGCCCACGTGTGGTAGGGTTATTTTTTACCCTAGCTCCAGTGACTCTCATTTTTTTTGTGTTAGGGTGGGGTTAATCGCGGCCCAGCCCACTTTTTTTTTATCCAAATCCTAAATCTCCAATTTTTCTTTCTTTTCGTGATTTTCTTCTTTGCGTGCTTTGAATTTCATTCCTCGCCAAAACCCTATTGGTACACCGAGATTGTTTCGAAGAGAATTGAGCTCCTTCAAACCCTTGCATACAGCGATTGCATCCGCTTACCTTGTTTCCAAGCTTCCTGGCGATTCCAACACCTCCACCCAAGGTCTCTCTCTCATCTTTCTTTCTTAATTATTGATGTTGGAATTAGACAATGGGCTTTTAGTTTATTATGTTATCGGAAAAATGAATAGTAGTCCCGTAGAGAAGAGATTTTGGTGGGTCTTTTTAAAAAGGAAGAAAAAGAAAAAGAATAAAAAAGGAAAGTGAGATTTTAGATGTATCAGCAAGAATGATAAATAGTGTTCATGTAACATAATAAACTAAAAACCCTTAGGTGGTGTTTGGTTCAGGGTGTAACACCCCGTTCTAGAACCGGTTTGTTAACATCGCATTATGATATTAAGCGCAGTTACAATCACCTGGGTTCAATTAAAAATCCGGATAAATTTTTCATTTTAAAACGTACCGAACTTATAATACCCATTTTCGTGATCATAACCATATTACCTTGCGGAAACAGATAAATTAAGCTTAACATCATGTTCATTTTCCATTTTTAAACCATTAATTTACTTCTTATTTAGTTCACATCTTCTACTATATTGTAGGTTTCTTCATTAGCTACCTGTGGCTTCAAACCGTGCTCAAATCGGAGCACTGTAGCCCAAGTTAGGACAAATTGAAGCAACACAAGAGAGTGTTGGTCACAGGCCCCGCGCGCTTCAGCGCGCTACCGGGCGCTCAAGCGCGCTCTATCGAGCGCTAAAGCCTCCATCTGGGCGCTTCAGCGCACGGAGGCAGTAAGCATCAGACATTCCAGTGTGGATGGGCGCTTAAGCGCGCAACAGGGCGCTCAGGCGCGCAACCCTGGGCGCTTAAGCCCCACCCTGGGCGCTAAAACACGAGGGGGCAGTAAGCCACCCAACTTTCTGCAGCAAAGAGCGCTTAAGCGCACGCTAGGGCGCTCCAGCGCGCAATCCTGGGTGCTTCAGCCCCCACTTGGGCGCTCCAGCGCGAGGAGGCAGAATGCATTGGCACTCGCAGGGGCAGCAGGGCGCTTGGGCGCGCTCCTGGGCGCTTAAGCGCGCTGCCAGGGAATTCCAATTCCCACATTTTTCAAGTCCAAGCCTAGGGGAAGATGCATCCCTATTACAAACCCCAATTATCCATGCCCCAAACTAAATCCTAGCACTCATCCAACCTCTCCTCATGAGGTTTAGCTAGAATTTGGGCAGCATTACCTTTGTTTTCTCATCGTTTACCAATTTAAACAAAGGGTACCTAATCGATTTTCAGCCCAACCAATTCAACAACTTAATACATAACAAGCATGCATATATTGAATTTCAAGTAGACATCGTTTACATTACATATCCTTTACAAATCGTAGAACTTAGCTTACAAAACACTATGATCATTCCCTTGGCTCCCATCAACAAAAGGTGTAACCAAAGGCATGAGCATAGGCTAAGTTCATCCAATGAATCAAGATATACAAATGACCATGGGCTTTCAAAATAAAATCCTATACATGTCAACTACAAAAGGCATGCATAAACTCAAAAGGAATGCCACATTTCATGCATAATCCAGATATGGCCACTTGCCACCAGAGGCTCCTGCAGCATCCTTACCTGAAAGGGGGTCCCCACAACACGGGGTGAGATATACGAATATATCCAGTAAACCAGGGGTCCTTGGAGCATCTCTCCACCCCACAGTTCCATATCAGTGTAATAGCAATAACAATAATAATGCAGTAAATACATATCTATGCAAAGTGCACTAACATCTCCAGGAGAAATCCCTCGAGCTCTCAAGCTGTCCTAAGGAAACTCAGATGCAAATAGTCCTACTGGCCAGCTAACTACCAAGTATGATTTACGCATCGTCATGCCACATACCAACATAGGGAAACACCATCCTATGCCACACCAAATGCATACACATACGTATAACAAAGCATTACACTATTTTATTGCATTTATATACACAATCACAACCTCCACCCTTTCAGGGCTTGGTAGAACAGTCAAGGGAATTACACCCAAGGTCCGAAGGCTTACCTCAATGCTTCAGTCGACCTTTGTTCTTCACCAATGTCAACAATACTCTACTCCAAAACCAACACCTACACATGGTGTAATGCAATCAACACATTGCATCCAAGAGTATTTCACAATCAACCATCAAATACTCAATTCAAAACACCACACAAGTGTGAGCTTACCAATTCCAATGAGCTACTCAAGCTCCATAGCTTCTTCAAGCGGTTGATCACTCACGGTCGGTCCAAATGTCTCAATCCTAGACATCATTAGGACACAATCATCAATCAACCAAGCCATACCATTTATCAACAATGCAAGAAATCCAATATCAAGCATCATATTCTTGCCATTTTACAAGTATACTCATTTAGCTATCTAAGCTCATTTTCACCGATTAAATGACATTCCTAGCATTTTCCATAACATGCTCTAAGCTCCATTCTTCCTAGAACATAGCTAATTTAACAACATTCATCAAAATCCCTAAAACATTATTCATAAACCCTAACTCATGCAATTTTCAAGGAATCATGAGGTTCAAGGGTTAGAATCTTACCACCAATGGTCACACAACCAAGGATTGATGGCTCCTCAAGCTTCAATGGAGGTAGAAACTCTCAAAACCCCAAATTTCACCAAAGGGCCGAATTTTTGAGAGCCAATATCTCACCACACAAAGCTCCCCACTTAAAACTAAGCTTGGATTATGAAAGAGGGTGAGATTCTAAGCGATTTAGGCTTTTGAATCACCCAAAACCGTTGGGATTTGCTCCCTCCTCTCTCTCTTCTTCTCTCTCCCTTTCTCCTCCTTCTCCTTCTTCTTCCTTTCTTCTCTGTTTCTGTCGACGGGAAAGTGGGGGTTTGGGGTTCATCTTTTGGCTTTTAGTCACTTAACATTGGTTAAGTGGCTTTAAGCGGGTATTGGTTCATCTATCTATTCAACTCCAATAATTACCAAACTTTAACCAAAAGTCTGGAATATTATTCTAGGAATATTACTATTTTTATTTTTATATTTGGGTACTTTTGCCAGTACTCATTTATACCCCTTAATTTTCACTGAGTACACTTTTTAACTCCAAAGTGACTCAGATTCATTTAATTAAGCCTTATACTTAATTTCACTCACTAAAACATGTTTAATTATTTAATTACACTAGATTTACTAATTAATTAAGTTGGGCTATTATACAGGGGAACCAAAAATTTCCCCATCCAAATGAAAATAGTTTTCTAGAAAGTCCCTGTTTGGTAGAGGGATTCAGCCAAGTTCCCCAGCAATAACAAATGCATACCATTCCCCCATTTGGTCCAAATAGCCGGGCATTGACACTGTTTGCAAAGCCAAGTTGGGGGTGGTTTTATGCAGAAAGCCGGATAAGTTGCAATTTGCAAAAATGAGACAGACGAAAATACCCAACAGAGAAGAAAGACAGATGCATATGATGGTTTTAAAATGCCCAACAGAGCTTCTCAGACGAGGGTCTCTCCGACGTACCCTCTTCTTGGAAAGGTAGTTGTGAAAAGGTTCATGACTTCCCCGGTTCTGCGTGTAACAAGAAGATAATCGGAGCCAAATCGTTCTTCAAAGGCTATGAATCATATCTCGAGAGACCCATTTATGAGTGTGTGGAATCTAAGTCTCCGAGAGACACTGAAGGCCATGGAACACACACTGCTTCAACTGCTGCAGGATCTGTTGTTGCAAACGCTAGTTTGTTCAACTTTGCTCAAGGTGAAGCAAGAGGAATGGCCTCAAAGGCTAGAATTGCTGCGTACAAGATCTGTTGGAAGCTTGGTTTACAGAGATATGAAAACCTTTTTATTTGTCGTTGGGTAGAAATGTGCAACACGCAATGCACACAACGGTAAACACTTTTAAAAACAGTAAAAAAAGAAAGGGTATTTTAGTATTTTCAAACAATTTTCCCATCAATATTCTATCTTCAACCAAACATACACTCAGAAAATTTAACCCAATTTCCCCGGTAAACTTTTGGCGAACCAAACAACTTTTTTTACATTTTCCTATCAAACTCACTTTCCAACCATTTCCCTATCAATCACATTTCCCTAGTATTCAAAAAATTTCTCCTTAACCAAACGCCCCCTTAGACAATTTGCTATTTTTATCCCTATATTCCCCAAACTTGTCTTGACTTAACAGTCTCTTCTCTCAATTTTGATTCATGGGTTCTAACTCTATCACTCCATTTCCATATTCATTTGAATTAGATTTAATCTTTAGCCATCACTGTTCCCCCGCACTCCGGATTAGTTCCATAGCCGGCTCAAAGAGTCGAAGCTCGTGGGGATACCGGAGGAAGCCAACTCGTCTCAAAGAGATAATTAGGGTTGGGTAACTCCAAAAAAAAAAAAAGATTTACTCCCTACATTCCCTTACAATCTGTTTTTATGGCTTGCTTATTCTAGAATGACTTTTTTAAAAGTAAAAACTATTTTACATTTGGAAGGAATACATAAAAATTACTTTTAAAAGAAAAAAGTTATTTGGATGTTAAATTTGATAAGCACTTTTTATTTATAAAATTAGAAAAAAAAAGTGTTTCTATTTTTACTGTAGAAAAAATTCTCTATCCCACTCACATAAAAATGAGTGGGTCCCATTGTTAAAAAAAAAAGATAAAAAATTAATGAGACTAGTTCATTTTGACGTGAGTGTGACATAGAATTATTTTTTTGCGACAAAAGCAGAAAATTAAATCCATAAAATTACTAAAAAGAAAATGTGAGCGATGGTAGTGCGGTGGAGTAGCTGGAGTGAAGTTGGGAAAAATTGAATTTTTAAAAATCATTTCACTTTTGCCTCTAAAAAAAGCACTATTTTAACCTTTTTTTTAAGTTTGTATACAAACGCATAAAATGTCCCAAAATGATTTTTTTTTTTTTGGGAAAAGCAACTTCTTTTAGAGGAAAAAAAAACTTATCCAAAGATTGCTGCACTTCTTTCTCATGAAGCTGCTTTGCAAGAAAGGAGTTAGTTCCCTCCGGGGGTTCTGATAGCCAATGCTTCCTACGCTCCAGCCCTTAGCCCTGAACTCCTTAGTGCAAGCACTAAGTAAGCCCGTGAAGGCCTTCAATATCGCACCTACTAGGACTGAAATTTCGTTTTCGAATAGGACTACTTCTTTCTTTTCTGTACGCTAGGGTCGTTCGGGCGGAAAACCTAGGAACTGTAAGAGAAACCAGTTTCTTAATCAAATGAAACAATAATTCTATCGCACTTTTATTTATAGAAAAAAAAGTAAAAAAATAAATAAATAGAGAGAAACAAAATCCACGGAATGAGAAAAACAAGGGATACTTTTTCTTTATTTTTTTTTAATTTGAATGAGGAGTTAATTTTTAGCTATAATAACCTATAAATATTAGGCTAAATTACAATTTAGCACCTTGTACTTAGAGGTCTATCCAAAAAGGTACCTTCTACTTTTAATTGAATCAATTAACCACCTTAAACTATGCAATTAAAATAATTAAACATATCTGTTAGTGAGACAATCAACTCCGTTAAAGTCCACGTGATTCAATAAATATTTTCTTACTTTTTTAAAAATTAAAAATTAAAAATTGAAAAAAAATTTTCCTTCTTTTTCATAAATAAAACAACTGTTCTGTATCAATCTTTTCGTTAGTTTTTTCTTATTCGTTGGATGCTCAATATCCAATCGTCTTTCTTAAGAGATTTATTTTTCTTCTGAAACAAATTCACATTCTCTTCTTCTTTTTCCCTCCTTGACTCTGAATATTCAAGCAGTGGAAAAATCTAATGGCTTATGTTGAAGTGTGCAGAGGCATGAGACTCTAGTTCGGATTTGGGGGAAAAAAAATATCAATCATGAAAAAATAATGTAATTTCTCTATAATTCAACTTATTATTGAATATGACAATACATCATTCGATGATTTGGCAAGATAATATACTTGAAGTACAATTGGCAGTTGAAGGCAAAGTAGAGGTATTGATCGTAATGAATTGGCATTACTTCTATTTCATAAGATAAAACAATTCGTTAAATAAGAATGCCATTATTGACATTCATAAAATCATGATGATGGTTTAGTAACATCTTCAGATTTTTCTTTTTTAAATTTTTTTATCAGAACTTTTTCAGATGGAGTCTCAGCACCAGCTTTTGAGGTGGTGAACCATCATTCCATGATTTCTTCCTACAAAAAAGAGAGAGAAAAGAGCATAAGCTAAACATATATCCCAAAAGGAAAAACTAAACAGAATGAAGGATACAAACTCTTACGCTTAATAATATTTTCTTTTGGCACAACTTAACTTCAAATGAATCCGATCTTTGCCAAATCCGAACTAGAGTCTAATGCCTCTGCACACTCCAGCATAAGCCACTGGGTTCTTCCACTGCTTCAATATTCAGAGTCAAGGAGGGAAAAAGAAGAAGAGAATGTGAATTTGTTTCCGAAGAAAAATAAATCTCTTATTAAGAAAGACGATTAGATATTAAGCATCCAACGAACAAGAAGAAACTAACGAAAAGATTGATACGGAACAATTTTTTTATTTATCAAAAAAGAACGAAGCAAGATTTTCAGTTTTTAATTTTTGAAAAAGTAAGAAAATATTTGGTGAATCACATGGCCTTAACGGAGTTGATTGTCTCAGTAACGGATATGCTTAATTATTTTAATTGCATAGTTTAAGATGGTCAATTGATTTAATTAAAAGTAGAAGGTGGCTTTTTGGATAGAGCTCTAAGTATAAGGTGCTAAATTGTAATTTAGCCTAAATATTATGCTAAGTCTGTGTTTAAATGTTTCAGCCTGACCAAGCCTGTTATCTGTTATGAATATAATTATCGACCCGTGACTTGGCTTATTACAAAAAAATAAAAGTCTGATTTAGCCTGTTTAAAAAAAATAAGATAACAAAATTTTATCAAATAAAATATACAATCAACAATACTAGTAATTCCATAAATATACATAAATTCAATGTATATCCAAACATCATAATATAGAACAAAATCATTCAAAAAGTCTATTTAACCAATAAAATGGGGTGAAATGGATTGAGGAGAGAGAAATGACTATTACAACTTATATAAAAATATAAAATAAAAATAAAAATTAATATACTAGGCCAGCCTGAGAGGCTCTAAGGCCGAGCTTTTGAATTGAAGTCTGATGTCTTTTTATTAAACGAGCTTTTATACAAGTCTAAGTCTGGTTCCAACCATTAATTTTAAGCATGTAAGCTCAGACCTTGACGAGCCGAGCTAAAGGACCATGGTTCGTTTATCACCCCTAATTCTCTCATGTTATATGAGAGAAAAATTCTCTCATACATTTATAAATTTATAAATTAAAAGTGGAGCTCATTTTATATATTTTTTTCTTTTCTCTATTCTCTCTGCTCTCTCTTTTCTAATTTGTGAATGTATGAGGTTATTTTTCTGTTATAATATGAGAGTAATATTCCCCTACATATAGAGGGAAGTTTTTTTTTTTTTTTAAAAGTCACGAATTACATAACATTTCAAGCAAAGGAAGGAAGAAAATTTTTTGTTGACACGTGTAATATGAGTTACTCTTTCCCACATGCATAATCGCGTGAAGTTTTTGAGGAATTAAATACATAACTTAATATAAAGTACCTAAATCTCTCGTAGTCTATACCAATGCTAGTGTTTTTGTGTGTGTGTTGGTTCTTAGTACATATTTTCGAAACTAAAACCCGACTGTGAAAGATGTACAATAATGCACTATGTCCTTTACTTCTAAAAGCATAGGATATAGGTCATAGACTTCAAACAAAGATTGCGGAGACTTCAAACAAAGATTGCGGACAAAAGAAGAATAATTACCCTAGGAAATAATATTCAGATAATTCTAGTGGTCTTATTTTGGAGTATAGCGACTTGTCTCAATGTGTCAGAAGAAGAATAGCGTTGGTTTCATCCCCAACTGAATATTTTTCAGTTTGGTTTATCAAAGTTGTTTTCTTTCACTTTCTTCCAAAACCTTACAAATAACGGCAGTTTGTCTCATACTTTTTTTTTTTTTGGGTACAAAGCTTGTCTCATACTTTTAAAAGCATAGGATGAAGATATAGGTCATACATTACAAACAAACATTACATCCAGAAGAATAATAACATCAAGTAATATTATGTAGATAATTTTATACCTCTTATTTTGGAGAAGAGTTGCTCCTCAACTAGTTTGTCATTTATTGATACAAGATAAATTAGTAACTCAAGCGTTATTCAAATATTAAATGCACAACAACGTTTTTTTTTTTTTTTTTCATACCAACACCTAATTATCTATTTGAAGTGAGTCGGTTTCTTGAATATCCTTACAAATTTTATCTCTTCGGAGTCAACTATAGGACTAATCCCGATTTAGGGTTTAATTACAGTTAAAATTCCTCGTTCTTTCTTAATATGTATTTGATAAGAATGGAATTCGAATTCTTTCTCCACCTACTTAGCCGGGAAAGCTGGTTTTAACACCATTTCACGGCACAACACCTCCAATTTCGATATGTTCCTTATTACCCGAATTCATCATAGTCATTGCATTAACAATAACTATATACCCTTACATGTATACCCAGAGATTTAACATCATATACCCAAATCACATATTTCTCTTACCCATGGAGAAAATATACCATTAACATTGATAATTATCTCTTACGAAAGTACTCCTTCTCTATATCAAAATCCTTAAACTGATACATAAATCAACAATCAATCATAGCAGTACATTTGGACTATCCTGATTCACCGAAGAACAAAAATCACCATTTTTTTTTTTTTTAAAATATTATTGTTTGTATCGACAAATGGAATCACTACATTTTTTTGTAAAAGAAAATAAATATATCTGCACATTTGCCAAAAACAGTTAGCGTTTGGTACAGGAGAAATTTTTATTTGTCCGAGAATCTCAATTTTCAAAAATATAATTTTTGCATTCAGTTTACGATAATATCTGAAAATTTAAAATTTAAAAAAATTCAGTTTCCCGGGAATCCATCAAAATTCCGCGTACCAAACATCCCCTAAAAGTCAATAATAAACTAGTAAGCATGATAGCTTCATTGACAAAAAAATAAAACTTAAAAGCATTATAGCTGTTAGATTAAATTTATAGTGTTACAATAAATTTTAATTAAGACTCATATCATTGAGAATATTACTCTAAACACAAGTACTTCTCATGTAGATTTTCAAACTTATAGATGTACGTTCCCTTATTGTGTATATGTTCATGTTTTCATTGCATTGATATACTACTCTCGTAAATGCAGCTTGGTGCTATTGTTCCACTTGCTAATTGCATGAGTTGAAACTCTACTCTTCCAATCACAAGAAGACAACACCAGCCTTTGTAACAAGGACACACTTATTTCAAAGCTCCACAATGTCTATATATACATACATAAAATTGGTGTTCTTCACCAAACTACAAAAACATTTGTTCTGCCTTACTTCTCAGCTTTATCCACATGGGTCTTGAAACAATTTACCCTTTGGCCCTTTTTTCCATTATCCTCTACATCATTGTGACACAAAAACTAAGGAGGAACCTCAAGAAAAATGACTCAATTCAAAATATACCACCAGGGCCATGGAAGCTACCTATCGTAGGAAATATACCCCATCTTGTTGGGTCTGCACCACACAGAAAATTAAGAGAATTGGCGGAAAAGTTTGGACCCTTGATGCATCTTCAACTGGGTGAGGTCTTCTTCATTGTTGTTTCCTCACCAGAGTATGCTAGGGAGGTCATGAAAACCCATGATGTTATCTTTGCATCAAGGCCTCCTTCTCTAACTTCACAGATAGTGTTCTATAATTCCACAGATATAGCATTTTCACCTTATGGTGATTACTGGAGGCAGCTTCGAAAGATTTGTACCATGGAGCTTTTAAGTATAAAACGTGTCCAATCTCATTGGCCAATCAGAGAGGAAGAGATTACTAATCTCATCAAACGGATTGGTTCAGAAGAAGGATCAGTCATCAATCTTACTCAAGCAGTTATATCACTGTTGTATACAATAACTTCAAGGGCTGCATTTGGAAAGAAATACATGGAGCAAGAAGAGTTCATATCAGTGGTAAGAGAGGTTTTAAAGCTAGCTGGTGGTTTCTACATTGGAGACTTGTTTCCTTCAGCTAAATGGCTTCAAAACCTCTCTGGGATGAGGCCTTTGCTTGAGAAGTTACACCAAAAAGTAGACAGGATATTAGAGAATATCATCAATGACCACAGAGAGGCAAAGTCAAGAACTAAAGAAGGTCTAGTTGAAGCAGAGGAGGAAGATCTCATTGATGTTCTCTTGAAATTTGAGGATAGGAGCAGTGACAGGGATTTTCTCTTAACTAATGAAAATATCAAGGCTATAATCTTTGTAAGCATGTCAATGTGGCTTGAAAAATCATATGCGTGCATGTGAATAATTAATTAAGTTTCCTGGTGTGAAAATTAGATAAAAAGATTAAATTAAACTTATTTAGTCCTAATTAATAATCTAACATATGATGGTTAATTTCAGGAAATTGAGCAGCATTTTGATGTACTGGATATCTTTGAAGTTTGAACCAATTTAACTTGATATGATTATTACCTTTCAGGATATCTTCACAGGTGGAAGTGACACTGCTGCAACTACCATTAACTGGGCAATGGCTGAGATGATAAAGGATCAAAGAGTCTTGAAGAAAGCACAATCTGAAGTGAGAGAGATATTTGAAAGGAGAGGAAGGGTTGACGAAAGTTGTATTGAAGAGCTCAAATACTTGAAAGCAGTCATCAAAGAGGTTCTGAGATTACACCCTCCAGGTCCACTTTTGATTCCCAGGGAATGTGGACAAGCTTGTGAGATTAAAGGGTATCACATACCTGTCAAAAGTAGGGTCATAGTGAATGCTTGGGCAATTGGAAGAGATCCAAATTATTGGACTGAACCAGAGAACTTTTATCCTGAGAGGTTTAGTGATAATCCTATTGACTACAAAGGAACTAGTTTTGAGTACATCCCATTTGGTGCTGGAAGGAGAATATGCCCAGGCATGAACTTTGCTGTTGCAAATGTTGAGTTGGTTCTTGCAATGTTATTGTATAACTTTGATTGGAGACTTCCCAATGGAATGAAAAGTGAGGATTTGGACATGGCTGAGGTATTTGGAGCGTCTGTTATTAGAAAAGAAGACCTGTACTTGCTTCCCATCGCTTCTCCAACCACGCTTGTAACATGAACAACCAAAGAAGCAGAATCTATCTATAACCTTTGAATGAAATAAAATGTTGCAAACTGTCTAGCGAAATAAAACGCTGTTGATATATTCTAATGAGTGTAGTAGAGCAGAGAAGTTTTTAGTGCATCCAAATCAGTGATGATAATGGAAAAATCTGAAAATTTAGTATCTTGCCTTATGAATGAAGCAAAAACCTTTGAATGGTTAGCTTCAATCTCAAGAACATATCACCTTTTCTTCTAACTATTACTCCGAATTCCTCAGTTATGTCCAATTCTTCACTTTTCATTCCACTGGGAAGTGCTACAGCAACATTGCAGGGGCCAACTCTACATTTCTCAAACCAAATGTGCTTCTTGGACATGTTCTTCTTCAAGCAGCGAAGGGAATTTACTCAAAATTACATAGAAGTGAAAAAAATAAAGTCAAATATCAAAAATGCATCCCATTCCATAAATAACGAATAAATAATTTGTAACACCCGTTTTAGAATCGATTTATTAACATAGGTATTAACCGCAACATGTTTAATTAAATAAACGCGAAAGCTTTCTTTATAATTGACTTGTTTGTCTTAACATAAAAACGTGAATAATACTTTTCTTTTGTATTGCAATTAGTTAATTATTTCTTGTTCAATTAAAACCACTTGATACTTTCTTGTATCTCACATATTTTAAAATAAATCTGACATTATTTCGTTTGTAATTTGGATATCTAGGGATAATTCTCATCGTCCTAACATCACCTGATAAACAATATATCCTCTTTCTTCAATCTAGATTCAATACATGAATTTTATATCAAAGGCACCATGTCAACGCCTTATTAAACAATCTTTGCCAGTTAAAGGCTCAAGTATCTAATCCATACAAATAGCATATCTCTTATGCATATTACCCTATTTCATGCATTTCTTGATACCCAAGTTATTTTATATCAAGGGATGCATACAATTCATACATGCATAAATCACTTTGCCTAGCAATCTATTGTTTAGGCTATCTCCTACATATCATGTTTCAAAATAATATGCCAACATAATTATTTACATGATTACTTCAATGCACCATGACATTTGTAACACTCCGTTCTAGAACCGGTTTGTTAACATTACGCATGGCATTAGGCGAAGTTGCAATCACAGATATTGAATTATAATACGGATAAACTTTTGTCTTTTTCGTTAATAAACGTTTCTCTTTAAAATTAATTTCGTAGTTAAAACAATTCCAATAACTATAATCATAACTTAAAACTATGTGTGGAACACCTAATGTGATTTTATTTAGACCATATGTTGCTACCATAGTGTACCAAGTAGTCCCCTTAAACCAACAAGGCTTAAACACTCAATTTTATTGTTATTCAACACTAAACACCTACATTTTTTATTTACTTAAGGAATTTTATACTAATTCTATAGTCTTCATTTTCCAATATGTTATAGATTTCTTCGTTAGCTACGCGTGGGTTCAAAACGCGCAAATCGGAGCACTGTAGCTCAAGTTATGTATTTTTGAAGAAAAAATACTGAATTTTTTCGCGAAACCAGCGCTCGCAGCGCGAGAACACTGCCTTCCTCGCATCGTCTTGCACTAACAACACGAACCATGGCGCTCGTGGATCAAATTGCCCACATGTGGCGACCACTCTGGAAGCTGTGCAAAGGGAGTTGACCATTAGTCGCCAGGCTAATGAAACGTTGTTGAAGACTAATGAGGATGCGCAGAATGCTATGACCGCGATGATGAATGAATTGAGGACACTGAGGAGTGCTAGACATGATAACAGACCACCTACTCCTCCTCCCCACACTGCCACACCTACTCCACATACTCTCCATGTAGATGGTGGAGCGGGTAACAATGAAGAAGGGGCTAGTCACCATGATAATGGCTCTAGTCATCATATTATGGTTCATCAACCGCATGTGCAACATGTTGGTGGGCCAGACGCGGATGAAAGGCGATTGACTGCTTTTCGGAAACACAAACTTCCATCCTTCACTGGAGGCTATGATCTGTTGGTTGCGGCGAAATGGCTCCAAGCTATGGAGAAGATTTTCAGGGTGATGAGATGCCCTGATGCATTGAAGTTGGTTTACTCAGTGTACATGCTTGAAGGCGAGGTCGAGGATTGGTGGACGAACACCGTGCAACCGTTGGAGGCTGAAGGCCAGGAAATCACCTCGCAGTTGTTTGAGACTTTGTTCTTGAATAACTACTATCCCAGGGAGGCTAGGGAAAGGAAGCAAAATGAGTATAATGATTTGAAGCAAGGATCGATGACCATTGACCAATATTTTGCCAAGTTCAATGAATTGGTGAAGTATGCTCACTACGGGAGAGCCCTACCTACTTCAGCCGAGATGACCTCCAAGTTTCAATTGGGTCTAAATGAGAAAATGTCTCGGAAAATGTCTAATTGCGATATCCGTGAGTTTAGTAAGTTTGTGAACCAATGCCGGAAAGTAGAAGAAGTTTATAGTGTGACTAAGACCAAGAAGCCTTCAAAGGCACAAGCATCTAGTGCAAGTAGAGCAACTGGCTCAAATTCTTGGAAAAACAAGAAAATGAAAAGTAAGAAGCTGAGTGTGAATAATCCACTTGATATATTCAAGAAGCCCGGAATGGAAGAACTCCATAGTTAAGCGTGCTAGACTTAGGGCAATTCTGAGATAGGTGACCTCCTGTGAAGTCTTCTCGGGAAGTGTGCGAGTGAGGACAAAGTACGCTGAAAAGTCTCGTATTAGTGTGTGGAGATAGTCGTTGATCCTTGCAAGTTGCTAGGCGTTACAACATTCAAATATTTACAACATATGAACCCTATACATGTTATTCTAACAAATATACAAGAGTTTATACCATTATATCCATAGACTCTTTCTATGCTCTATCACAAAATACATATCATCATGTGCAAGACACACAGACACACACATCAACAAGCATCAATAGTCTCAAGCCATGCAAATAGACTCCATCCTGGACTCCTGCCATATAATTCTCCGATAATATCAGTATCTGCACTTGAAATGTAATCCCCATAATGCGGGGTGAGATAATCATCCCAGTAAACTAGGGGTCCTTGAAGGACTCTTCCACCCCTAGGTTCACTTCAGGCATAACCATATATAGCTCAACATGGATGCTCTCAATGGAAGGTAAACAAGTCCTAAATTGTACTAGAAGACAAAAGCAAAGTGAAAAATTGATAAGGATACCCAAACATGCAAAATCAAGCTAGAAGTCAAAGCTTTTCAAGTGTTAAGAAGTACTAGAAGGCTCAAATTGTAACACCCTGTGTATACTCTGTTTGTTATCATATCATCGTATTAAGCGCTACTTAATTAAAATGCGGAACTAACTTTTTCTTTCCAATTATGACGTCATTATTATTAACCAAGTTGATTAATTAATCCTTTTTCAAAACATTGCCTCTTTGTAAATTGTAATTAAAGAAACTAACTGAAATACCTCATTAAATAAAAAAACCGTGTCTCTAGTCTCGGAACTACAACACGTAGACCGGACAAATCCTGATAGTTTATACAACTCACAGCTACAATCATAACTAACATCAATGTGGCGTGGACAACCCCCATGCTCACCAAATAAGGCAACAAAGCCCAACAGTGTCTCAAATCATATAACAATATAAACACAGTAAAACATAAATCGGCATCCAAGCAGATCAGCATAAACATGCATAAGCAGTCAACTAAGCTCTGGCCTCCTGCCGCATGAGGTATTAGCCCCCGAGGTACCTGAACCTGAAAATGTGCCCCAAACGTGGGGTAAGATCTCTAAAAAGAAATCTCAGTAAGACAAGGGGTCCTCAAGGATCTCTCCACCCCAAGCTCACTTACATGTGCAATATAAGTTCAAAAACAGTAATATAATATAAGTTCCAAAATCAGTGCAATGCAGCATATAATCATGTCATGTGTGTCAATATCCTACTGGCCAGAGAAAATGCAGGATTTACATACGTCTATAACCTACAATCAGTGCAAGACGCCACTTGCACCCACCCACAGAATCACCATATTGTATGACGCCACATACTCAGGCTTACCGTCTAGGTGGAACAACACATACATATCATAAGGCATTTGCACTTAACAGCTCATTAGCATTTCAAATATCAATACACGAAAACACATCATGCATATGAACCTTCCCTCCATGAGGTATGGTGGAACCAACAATGGCAAAACCGAGGACACGAAAGCTTACCTCTTAAGCAATCTATCCAAGCCAAGTCCACACTAGCTCAAGGTCCCCAAACAGCAGAATCACAATATGTTTTAGACCAGCAATCATATCAATATATATAATCTAAGAGTTCATGACATAATGACAACGTTCTCTTTATCATTTCATGTCTTTAGGCCTCTCACAAAGTAAGCCCTTTATCCCTACTAACTTAGTTAGTTAGTATAGAGATTCCACTCAACCAATCTAGGGTCTACAAACACCAAATACAGCTCTGTATGAACAGAACAGTCGCTGTCTCAAAATTCCCAGAATATTCAGATATTTGTCGGGGGCATATCCAGATAACCATATCCAGATATCCAAAACCTCATATCCGGATATCATATCCAGATATTTCGCGATAGAATGAAGTTCTGCATTTTCACGAAGATATCACCCAAAGATTGTTCTTTTAACGATTCCAGAAGCTTAAACATGCATTTCTAGGTGTGTCTAACCTTACCCACCCTTAAGTTCTTATCTTTTTCTCATTACATGCATCAAGGTTCATTCTTTCTATAGAAACCAAAGGCAAAGGTGATGGTGCTTACCACCAAGGCTTGGAACAGAGACAATGGTGCTCTTGGAGCTCACCACTCAGCCCCAATGTTCAGACTACAAAGGTCCACGTAAATGGCAACAAGGTTGACCCTTTCTTCACAAAGCTCACCACTTGGAGCTCCCACAACCAAGGAAATGGTTCCCTCTTCACTTAGTCAAGAAGTCAGCTCTCTCCCTACCCAAACAGTGGCTGAGACTCAGGATGAAGTGAGACCACATGCACACAAGGCTTGCTCTTGGCTTCCCATGGAGATTAAAGGAGGAAACTTGGAAGAAAGTGGCTACTTGGCTCACAAGAGGAAGGGAGGAAGGCAATGGAACAGTGCAAGGGCTGGTCAGCCACCAAGGTCTCACGTAGGATCTGAGTTTGGCCTAGGGTTTTAGGCCAAAATGTGTATTTATAGCTAGTTTAAGTTTAAGCACATTGTATTAACACTAATAGCCACACTTATTATTTTAATCCCAAACTTTGGATTCTGAACCTAGCCATTTTGCTACGATTTTTCATATTTTTATTTTATTTTTCACAGCACATTGCTGGTACGCGCTTTAACGTAGCCGGTATCAGTTCTGATGCCAGTTCTCATTATTTTGACTCCAAACTTGTTATACTAGCCCTATATATTATTCTAGTAATATGTACACATACTTATCGTAATTTTTCGGGATACTTCATCGGTACGCATTTATACCGTGAGGCAGATCCAGTATCTGCACTTTTCGTCAGAAAAGCGACTTTCAACATTAACAATCACTTACTATAATTATTTAAGACTACTCATAATTATTAGGGTCAATTATGAAATTATTTCCTAAATTCACATTTAATTAATTTACATTCTTAAATTAACGGTGCGGGTTCTTATATTCATCTCACTTTTTAGGATTTTGTCCGCAAAATCAGAAACATACATGTCCCGAAACTCGGGGTATTGCCAGAGAAGCTCGTCCTCTCGCTCCCAAGTACAATCCTCAGGAGTTCTTCATGTCCATTGTACCTTGACCATCAGAATGATCTTTCTCCTCAGCTTCTTTTTGCCTCGATCAAGAATCTTGAGTGGTCCGACGAGAGTCTTTAGGTTCTCCCGAACCTCCACATCATCCGGTTGCACCACATGCGATGGATCCGCAATATACTTCTGAAGTTGAGACACGTGAAACACATCGTGGATGTTGGCCAAGTTCGGAGGCAAGGCAAGCCGATAGGCAACAGGCCCTACCTTAACAAGAATCTGGGTATGGCCCTATGAATCTCCGACTGAGCTTCCTCACTCTGAGGGCCCGACCAACACCGGTGACAGGTGAAAGTCTCACAAACACATGCTCACCCTCACTGAACTATAGAGGTCGATGCTTGACATCATAATAACTCTTCTGGTGATTCTGCGCCTGCTTCAACTTCTCTCTGATCATCTGGATCTGCTGGGTAGTCTCTTGGACGAAGTCCAAGCCAAATAACTCCTTGTCTCCAACCTCCGACCAACAGATAGGATTTTGACACCTCCTACCATACATCGCCTTGTAGGGTGCCATGCCCAGGCTAGCATGAAAATCGTTGTTGTACGAAAACTCCACCAATGACAGGTACCTATCTCATACTAAACCCTGCTCCAACGTGCAAGGCCTCAACATGTCCTCCAATATCTGGATGGTCTGCTCAGTCTGTTCGTCAGTCTGAGGGTGATAGGTTGTACTCAATCTAAACTGAGTACCAAAAGCTCCCTGCAGCGCCTCCCAGAACTCAGATGTGAACTTCGGGTCCCTATCACTGATGATGCTCTCGGGCACCCCGTGAAGCCTCACAATCTCGCGAACATATAGCTTGGACAACTGTTCTGTAGTGAAGCTCACCTTTACTGGAAGAAAATGGACATACTTCGTCAATCTGTCCACAATGACCCAGATAGAGTCACAACCAACCTGAGTCTTAGGCAAACCCACCACGAAGTCCATGGAAATGCTCTCCCATTTCCACTGCGGTATCTCAAGAGGTTGAAGCTTACCAGACGGCTTCTGGTGTTCAATCTTCACCTTCTGGCATATCAAACATTTGGACACGTACACAGCTATATCTTTCTTCATGCTCGGCCACCAGAAATTCCTCTTTAAGTCCTGGTACATCTTTGTAGCACCAAGGTGGATAGTAAACTGGCCTTTATGAGCCTCTGTCATCACCTCCTCAGTCAAAGGACCTTGAGGAATCACAATCCTCATTTGGAATGTCAACAAACATCTTCATTTCAAGACACACCATCTTGGTTCTTCACATAATCAAGGCACTCTCGTTGCACTTTCGCCTCTTTAATCTTTTCGATCAACTCATTTTCGACTCTCACAGTTTCAATCTCGAAACTTCTCTATGACATCAAAGTCACCTATCATCAAACTAGATAGACTCACAGATTTTTGACTCAAAGCATCAGCTACCACATTGGCCTTGCCAGGATGGTACTTTAACTCAAAGTCGTAGTCCTTCAGAAATTCCATCTATCTCCTCTGTCTCATGTTCAGCTCCTTTTGATCAAACAAATACTTTAAGTTCTTATGGTCACTAAACACTGCAAACTTCATGGCAAACAGATAATGCCCCCAAATCTTGAAAACAAAAACAATCGCACCAACTCCAAATCGTGAGTCGGGTAATTCTCCTCATGAAGCTTCAACTGCCTCGAAGCATAAGCAATCACTCTGCCCAACTGCATCAGCACATAGCCCAGCCCCTTCCCAAAGGCGTCACAATACAACTCAATCTGCTCAGCAGGATCAGGAAGGACCAACACAGGTGCGGTGGTCAGTCTCTCCTTCAACTCCTGAAAGCATTCCTCACACTCGTGAGTCCACACAAACGGAGTCTCTTTTTGGGTAAGGTGAGTCAATGGTAGAACAATCTCGGAGAATCCCTCAATGAACCTCTTGTAGTCTCCATCCAAACCCAAGAAGCTCCTCACTTCTGTAATCGTCTTGGGCCTCTCCAAATCCAACACGGCCTCAACCTTTTTGGGATCCACTGCAACTCCCTCAGCAGAAATCACATGCCCAAGAAACTTCACTGACTTGAGCCAAAACTCACACTTTGAAGGCTTAGCATAAAGCTTTTTCTCCTTCAGCACTTGCAACACAATCCTCAAGTTCTCAGCATGCTCCTCCTCGGTCTTGGAGTAAATCAAGATATAGTCAATGAAGATGATCACAAAATGGTCCAAATACGGCTGGAAAATCTGGTTCATGTAATCCATGAACATTGCGGGTGCATTGGTGAGTCCAAACAGAATCACCAAATACTCATGGTGACCGTATCTTGAATGAAATGTGGTCTTGGGAATATCCTCCGGCTTCACCCGAATCTGATGGTATTTGGACCGGAGATCAATCTTCGAGTACACGCAAGCACCCCTGAGTTGATCCAACAAATCATCAATACGAGGAAGGCGATACTTGTTCTTGATTGTCACCTTGTTCAACTGTGTGTAGTCAGTGCACAACCACATAGTCCCATCTTTCTTTTTCCCAAAAATGACTGGTGCTCCCCATGAAGACACGCTCGGTCGAATGAAGTCTTTTGCCGAAAGATCTTCAATATGCTTCTTCAGCTCTGCCAACTCTAGTGGAGACATCCGATATGGAGCTAGTGAAAAAGGCCCCACACCAGGAAACAAATCAATGGAGAACTCTACCTCCCTCTGTGGCGGAAACTCAGGAATCTCCTCAGGAAACACCTCCAGGAATTCCCCTACCACAGGAATGCTAGTGATATCCTCCTGTGTCCCACACACTAAACCTCCCAACATGACATATCCAAATGCCCCTGCTCTCAAGGCTATCCTAGCCTGCAGCACTGAAATGTAAGGCGAGAAACTGGCTGTAGAATCAAATGGAGACATCACCACTCGCTTTGCACAGCAATCAATCATCACACAATTCTTGGACAACCAATCCACGCCAAGGATGATCTCCAAATTAGCCATCGGCAATCCTATCAGATCCACCAAAACTCACGGCCATCCCACTGAAACACGACATCTCGATGTACAGTGGAGATATCACGCTTTTCTCTGGTGACGGTAGTCACCCGCAATGGTGGAGAAAGAACAGAACTGGGAAACTCCAGCCCACAGCAATTAGGGTTGCAATAAAAGAATGCGTAGCCCCAGAATCAAATAACACATCAACAGTAGAACCACCAATGGAAACAGTACCTCGCACAAGGTTCGGAGCTCTGTCCGACTGCTGCCTATCCAATGTGTAAACACGACTGGTGGCAGGTGGCACCATAGGTGCCGCTGTAGGTGTCGTAGGTATCATCTGCAAAGGAACTGCCCAAACTGCTGCAGCTCTCGCGGTCGACGACGGACAATCTCTGGAGTAGTGGCCTTCCTTGCCACAATGGAAACAGATCAACAGGCTGGTAGCACATGGCCCCACATGAGATTTCCCACATCCTATACACCTAGGAGTAGGAGGTCTAGCTGAACGCCCCTGAGTAGAAGTCCTCTTGAACTGGCTAGGCGCCTGCCTATTAGCCGACTGGTTCCCTTTACCTTTTCCAGCAAACTTCTTGTCCTTCCAGGAAGTGGAACTACAAGTTCCCTTAACCTCAGCAACTTTGGCCCTCTTGGCCTTGCTCACAATACAGACATCCTCGATGTCACGACACTGCTGAACCAAAGTGCCAAAATCTCTAGATGCAGCACCAGCAATGCGATCAGCTATCTCCTCATTAAGTCCCTTTTGGAACTTAGAAGCCAAGAATGTCGAGGTCGACATAGCAATACGAAAATGTGCAAACTTGACCAGTTCATTGAAATTAGCCAAATACTCGTCAACCGTCATCGAGCCTTGCATCATATGGGAAGTATTTCCCAAGAAACAGGTCCTCAAAGAATGGCCATGTAATCACATGACCGTGCATCTCATAGACGTGACAGGTGTTCGTCCACCACTCATTAGCATCGCCCTCCAGCATGTAGGTGGCAAACATCAGCTTCTGCGGATCAGTGCACTGCATAACTGATGCTCATCGGCAAGTATACCGATCGAAAAAGTAATATAATAGTAGGTAAAGTATCGTCTCCACAGGGAGTGGGTCGAATATCAATTAATTGTTCCTTTTAAGAATGGAAGAGTTCAAAGGTTGTAATGCTTGTGACAAATAATGTCAAATTGAGTAGAATTAAAAGTGAAGACTTGTTTTTGTATTTTTATATTGAGAAAAAGAACAATAAGATAAGAATTGATGTTTTGAAAATATGAGAAAAACATTGTAGCTAGAGCGCACTCACCTTATGATCCCCACTTCTTACTTAGGATTGATTTACAATATTCATTTATAAAATTACTCGGATAAATTATTATCTAAAATAATTAGTTAAATCCCAATCCCTTGGCAATTTAACCCTTTAATCTCAATTGGAATCCTAATCCCTTAGCAACCCCTCATGAAAATTAAGCGATGAACTCAATAATTTAGGCATCCGCAATTCAATACACATCTATTCCTAGCATGCATACGAACCGTTATCCTACCCCCTTTCAGGATGAAAACCCCAATATTCCTATCTAGGGTTCTAACCCTCAGACTATTATCAACTATTAGAGTAATCAATTCTAATAAAAAAAATATAAAATACAAACAGGGTAGAGATAAAGATAATTATATAAGCGAGCAATTATAAATCAATCCGCGTAACAAGGGTTCACATAGGGTTTGTGACCCTAAGTACAATAAAAAATAAACTAGCCAAACATAATCATCGCTAAAAATTCAATATTCAATAAAAGCATAAAATTAAAGAGAAGGAGAAGAAAAGAAACTTGATCTTCAGATTCCTCTCGGAGCACCACCGTCGTCTCTCTCCGTAGAATAGGTCTGGATCCCTAATTATGTCATAAGGATCCTTTTTATAAGCCTATTTTCTTTCTTCCAAAAATACCCCCAGGACAACACAGAGTAATTTTCCCGTAACCCGGCGCCAGTTGGCGCCGCTGTGGCGCCACTTCGCACCACGCTTCTGTCTAATTTAGAAAAGTCGGGACCGGTTACACGTAAACTGACGCCACTTGGCGCCATGCTTTTTCCTTCAATATAACTTGGCGCTACTTGGCATGGATATTGGCGCCACTATGCTTGGAATTTCTTCATTCTGGGTGCCATACTGCTTCAACTTTTTTTGGCGCCACTTGGTTCCATTTTGGCGCCAAGTGGCGCCATGCTACTGGACCATTTTTCAATTCTTCACGAAACTGGCGCCACTTGCAAAACACCGCTGTGAAATCCAAAAACTGGCGCGGGTGTGCGCCAGTGTGGTGCCGGTCCGCGCCATGCTGCTGGAACTTGTAGTGTGCTGCACCCGTGTGGAATTGCGTTAACCGGTTTTTTATAATTTTCACTTCTTTTTCCTATAAAAACACAACCAATAGGTGAGAAATATTATTGAAAAGAAAGAATCAATATAATTAGCAAATATGTATTTAAGTTGCTCCTTTATGACTCAATTCTTATCAATTTTAACACAGAAAACTACACTTGTCAGAGGCACATCAAACCATTCCCAGATTTAAACGTTGCTGTCCCCAGCAATGTACAAGACTCAATGCAGGAAACAATCATTTATTCCAACACAACATCACACAGACAATCAAGAGATCACTATGCTAAGCATGACTGAATCAATGCAAAGAACTCCTAACAATGCCTTTTATTCTCATAAAAATGTCAGAATCTAGCTTGAACACCCCTCACCAAGACAAAACATATAACGCTCAGCACTCAAGTGTTTGGGGGAGTAACAATCACTGAATCCATCACAGCAATAACATTACCATAAGCTTGATCATATTCTCAAAAATTCTTAAAAATGAAAAATTAAACACATGCATTAATTGATCAAAAAGACTTCACAGGTTGTAACTTGACCAGGTTAATGGGTAGGAATATATGGATAGTAGCTTAAACAACAATGAGATTGAAAAACTAGTATTATTTCACTTTAACACATTCAACTCAATGGTTTTGCTCCACTCAGATTCCCACAGAATTTCGGGAATTAATTCCTATCAACCACATTTTCTTTACATTCATCCTTTTTCTTTTTTTTTCTTTTTCTCCCTTTGTTTTAGGGGCACACATGAAATTTTACCTCCCTTCATTACTTGACCTCTGTGAAGCTTACCTCAATTTCTTTGTTTTATTTTCAACACATCAGTAATTTAATCTCAATTAAGGTAAGACAATAAGAATATGGCTAAGCAATCAGCAGGAATTATGAACAAAAAGGCTCAGGCTCAAAGGGGTTAACAATGGAGAAATCAACAGGTGGCTATCTGGCCATGGCTAACAGAATAAAATTGCCTTAATCATTTCAATCAATGCATGCATCTCAGAGAAACAGATCAAGTTCTAGAATGCTATCACAGTGAGGTCTCTCAGAATAAAATAAGTGTTTAAGCACAAAACCTCACCAGCTATGATGTCAAGCTAGACTTCCAAAAGAAACATCAGGCATCATTAATCATTCAATCAAAAAATTCAGACAAACGAGCAATCATGAAGTCTACTCATGCCCATACAATATCATGCCAGAAGTTCATACAACATGCTTCCAAGAATTCAGTCAAGAACCTTAACTAGATAAGCGAATTTAAACCTGAGAATTGCTTGAAAAACAATTTCCAATTTTATTTTTTTTAGATAAAAATAAAGAGCACACAAAATACTACAAAAATAACTAAGAAAATTAAAAGAGTTAGAATATCTCCCTTGATAGAAGAATCGCAGCAGTTCTAAGATTCAAGCCTACCATTCCGAGATTTAGAGATTGCTATCCTCAGCAATAATTAAACCACAAGAAGGAAGAAAAACCTGCACAATGGAACAAACAGTGGCATATAGGATAAACTATAATGCGCACATTAAAACATCAGAAAGAGATATACCAACACAAAACAACTAAAAATACGAAACAGAAAAATAAACTAATATACAAAATCTCCGCCAGCAAGGAGATATCAATCATCAATGTCATCCCCCTCAGCAGCGTGGGATAACTCAGCAGAAGAAAGATCCGGTGGTACTGGATGCTTTGGTGTATGAGACCACCATTCCCAGATTTGTTCCAAACCATGAAGCCATGTTAAGAACTCTTTGAAGCTTTTGTTTTTTTGAGATATAGACTCTCGGTGTCTCTTATCAAACTTCAGCTCCCGGTGTCTCTTCCAACTCATATCAAAGAGTTTCACCACTTCCTTTCTCATTGCCTTCTTTGTTGTAGGATTATGCCTCCTTTGAGGCGACCTCACTTCTTTGACATCATCTTTTAGAGTTTGAGGAAGATCCTTCAATTCCACTTTTGAGTTTCCATCTTCATTGTAATCATCTGCTTTTTCAAGAACTTCAAACACTACATTCTTTTTTTCCTTAGCAGGAACAATCTTATGCGCCTCAAGTTCTTCATCAAGCTCTTGACTAGAAGATTTTTCTTCCTTCGCCACTTGCTCGAGTCTAAAACAATCGCCTTTGCTAGAAGATTATTTCATAGAGTCAAAGACATTGATGGTAATGGACTCATCATTCATCTTTAACTCTAGCTTCCCATTCTCAACGTCAATCATGGCACGAGATGTAGCTAAGAAAGGTCTACCCAGCAAAAGAGGCATCTCAGTTCCGCCTTCCATGTCCAGCACCACAAAGTCAGCAGGGAAGATGAACTTGTCCACCTTCACAAGAACATCTTCTATTATTCCACTATGCTTCCTTACAGACTTATCAGCAAGTTGAAAAGATGCCAAAGTAGGCTTCAACTCGGTGATCCCCAAGGAATTACAAACAGAAAGGGGCATCAAATTAATGCTAGCCCCTATATCACATAATGCCCTGCTAATTTTGGTGTTCCCAATTTCAATAGGAATATTGAAGCTCCCTGGATCATGACGCTTAGGAGGAAACTTCTTCGTAATGATAGCGCTACACTCCTCAATGAGTGTCACTGTTTGGCATTCCTGCAACTTGTGTTTTCTTGACAACAGGTCCTTCATAAACTTGGCATAATTGGGCATATTAGCCAAGGCTTCAGCAAATGGAAGATTGATATGAAGCTTTTTGAATATATCAAGGAACCTGGCATATTGTTGCTTATGGGCATCCTGCTTGAATCTGTCAGGATAGGGTGCCATGGCTCTTACATAATCAGGACTCAGCTCAAATTTCTTCTTTTCAGCAACAATAGGTGGCTCTTTTTCTTCACCTTTCTGAAGAGGTGTCTTAACATCAGAAGGAATCACCTCCTCTTTTTCTGGCTCCTCAACCGCCTTAAGCTTCTCATTAGCTTTCACCTTTGTGCTCAGCTTTTCTGGAGCTGCTACCACCTTACCACTTCTAGTTGTGACAAACATACCATCCTCCTTGGGATTTGTAACTGTGTTACTAGGGAAAGTGCTTGGAGTTCTATCAGCAACTTGCTTAGCCAACTGGCCAATTTGATTCTCCAAATTCCTGATAGAAGCACTCATATTTTTAGTATTGGCCCTAGTCTCTTCCATTAAGGCATTGGAGTGTTGAGCCATTTGTCCAACTAACCTCTCCAAATCAGAAGGTTCCTTGGGTTGGATTGGTGGAGGCTGCAGGTAATTGTTAGAACTATAATAAAGACCACCTCCTTGACCTCTCCTCTGAAAATTGCTACTTCCAAAAGGAAAATTCTGATTTCATGGAGTATTTTGTGGCAGAGGTCTTTGATCATACCAAATGCCATTCACCTGTACTTTGAGGTGAATCATAAGGCATCAAAGGACATTCATTAGACTCATTATTGTCCTGGAAATATTCACACACAACAGCAGCAACTTTAGTCTGAACACTAGCAAGCTGCATCTTATCATGCCTTGATGTTAAGTTTGCTACCTGCTGAGATAACAAACTGTTTTCAGCCAGCACCGCATCATTACCTTCCAGTTGAAGGATACCTCTCTTAGGCTTTGTTGACAACACTTGGTTTTCGTTGGCAGCCATCCTCTCAATCAGCTCAAAAGTGTTGGACAAGTGGCCTCAAACTCAAGAGGGGGGGTGAATTGAGTTTTAAAAATATTTCTATTAAAATGCCTTACTTTTCTTTTTCAAAGCCAATTTATTTAATTTAAATAATTTACAGCGTGTAGTGACTAAATAACAGAAAAATAGATCAGGTAAATATTTGATGAGATATGAATTTAAATATGCTCAAATGATTCATCAATGCTTATGCAAGAGATAAGGGATAGAGAGATTTGCAAACTTGATATATCCTGGTTCGGTCACTACCACTGTGACCTACGTCCAGACTGAAGTCGCTCGATCAAATCTTTCACTAACAGTCAAGCTTCACGGGTGCTTGACAAACCTTTACAAATTCCCAAGACTCCTGTCTCTTGGTAGACTAACAAGGGTTCACTCCCTTTTCCAAGACTTCTGTATCTTGGCAGACTAACACAAGGGTTCACTCCCCTTTTGATTCAAGAAGTAAGATGAAGGTGATAAAGAGTGGATATGTACTCTCAAAGTACAGATATTACAAATTGAAGAACTAGTAGGTGTATAGCCTAACAACAAAGATAAGCTCAAGTCTATGCAATGATCAAAATGAGTAATATGTGAGCAAAAGCAAGCTAGAATGAGTGATAAAGACTTGGTAAATGATCAATGACCGAATTGTGTGTATTTGAGATGTTAGGGGGTTTTATATAGGCACCCAATTCGAAAACTAGCCGTTTATAGCCGTTTAAAACAGTAGATATCCGGATATTTATCGAACACATATCCGGATATGTGATTATAGCCGTTTATAGCCGTTTAAACAGTAGATATCCGGATATTCATCGCGCACGTATCCAGATATGTGATATCCGAATATTCAGTATCAGATATCTGGAGATTGATATCCGGATATTCTTGGTCAGATATCCGGATATTTCATGGCAATGACCTTTTAACACATTTTCGAAAATTCCTTTCTTTCAATATGGTTTCTATGACTTGTAAAGCATATGATTGGTTATGGAAATTAACTAGAAAAGCATATTTTATGTAAGTACTCTTTCCAAACCAATTTTGAACGATTTAAACCACTTGATTTGACTTTTCTTAACGGATGTATAAGGCCATGAATATGTAACTGTTATAATGTCATGATTCTTTTTTTTTTTTTGCTTAAGTCATTTGAAAAACCTTTAGATGCATCTTTGACTAGTTAGTTCAAGATTCATTTATGCATTTGATGATGTGTATGACTTGAGCTTATGAAATGCTATAATACTATACACCTTTACACATTTTCCTAAGTCCTAGATAAATATACCATTGAGATCTTGGACTTGACTTGATGCTTGGCTTGCATGTTTCTTGATTTGATTTCTTTTGGATGTTGCTTCACCTTCAAGCAATCTTCATTGACTTGTTTGTTATCATCAAAACTATGCTGACGTGGAATCATCAATAGTATCATCGTGGCAGCCATATCATCACTTTGATTCTTCAATCTCCCCCTTTTTGATGATGACAAACTTTAAATTGAGAAAGAGGGTTAGTGTTATATAAATTCAATTATTTTAAATTTGATACTCCCCCTGAGTTCATGATATGGGTATATCTCCCCCTTTTTACCTGTCATTTTGACTAATTGAACTTTTCTCAATTTAATTACCTTTTCTCCCCCTTTGGCAACATAAAAAATAAGCAATTAATCTGATAAAGTAAGTAAGCATGCATCAAGTGAATTTAGTGTGATCAAATTAATAGGAAAAGATAATGCATATCATTAAGCCAAAAGTAATATATACGCGTAGTACTCAAACATAATAGCAAGCAAAAAGGAGTACAGATATCCAAAAGTCATAGTCTAGCTAGAAAATAAAGTAATAAGCAATCCTAGACTAAGAGTCATCGTCGGAGCTGGAAGCTGAAGGGATCACTTCAGTGCTAGCAGTGTCCTCAGCTGAGTCATCGTTCTGTGAAGCACGAGACTGACCAGCTCCGGTAAGACCAAGAGTGGTCTCGATGCGAGTAAGACGATCAGACACCTCGCATCGGAAGGAATGAAGATAAATCATAATATCCTCGGAGGAGTACCCTCTGGCACCAACTGGAGGTGGCAGCGGAGGAAATGAAGTCGCAGCAGCAGATGGATCTGCTGGCATATCAGCAGCCTACGGTGCACTCTGATTTTCCTCAATATCATCAGCTAGGTCATCTGCATATAGGAATTCATCATCCCATTGCCACTGACCATGTTGTCGGATGATACGAGTCTTGAGAAGTAGTTTTTTCCCAAAGCAGTTGTGACCAACCATCAGCTTCTTCTTCTCTTCACCATCCATGGGCACACCCTTAAGTTCCATAATGCGTTGAACAAGCATGGGGTATGGTAGATAGGCAGTGGAGCCATATGAGGCTTCTCTCATCTGAGTGCAGAAGGTATTGCGCCAGTCAATGGGTAGGTGATTTCTAATAGCCCACATAGTGAAGATGTCATTCTCCTGAGCAATGGCATGATTCGAATGCCTAGGGAGAATGATGTGAGAAATCACATATAGTAAGATGCGGGAGGAGATACTCAGCTTTTTGGCTGAGATTCGCACCTGATTTGTCAATGTAGCCCTAGGACAAAGGATGGATGGTAAAAGTGATGCGCGATCATAGGACTGAAAATCTGAGAAGTGGAGTCCATCAAAAGTGATCGGCTCAGCAATGGTGGCGATCTCATCATCTTCCCACTGAAAAGTATAGCCGATGATTTCTTCCCAATCATCTGAAGTGACAACTATGTCAACTCCTTTGACCTGAGATTTTAAGATGCGGTTGTTGTACTCGATATTTTTGTAAAATGCTCTCACAAGCACCTCTGAATAGGAACAGCGGAGTGCAACAAATTGGCGCAAATGGAGGGCATCAAGAATTTGACATATATCAAAACCCTCAGCATCAAAGAACTCGGTGTCTAGATACTTTGGCTCCAGAATGGGTCATGTAGAGAATCTCTCAATGAATGTGCGTATCTCAGTGGCATTTCCATTGAAAAGATAACCAAAGCCAGAACGGTCAATTTCAGAGGTAGCAGGAACAAAGGAAGTAGCATGGGAGTCAGCTCTCCTTTTAGTTCGACGCTCACGGTTAGCCATAATGATAGGAATCTAAATTAAAAGAGTAATGTGACTAAAATATTGCGGGAATAGGAATGGACCAAGAACTAAATCAGACCAATAGAAAGCGGAACAAACCTAAATTTCCTGTGAGAAAGCAGATTGTTATGGACTATGGAAGAGAAAGAGTGAAAATGAAGACGTACCAATGATCCCAAAAATGACGAAGGAAGGAGGCCCAAGCTATGGAGGATGTTTAGAGAGAAGGAGGAAACGATTTGGAGAAGAGAGGAAGGGGAAAAATGAAAGAAAATATCCGGATTTCTCATTTTGAAAACCCTAAGCGCGACAAATATCCGGATATTTGACTTGCGATATCCGGATATTGATATCCGGATATTCCATTTTGACATATCCGGATATTGATATCCGGATATTCAATATGACATATCCGGATATTTCCAGACAGATGCGAAAATATCCAATATTATTACTTTTAATCCAACATATTGTGTCATATGGCATACACATCATAGCAAGAAGTTGATATATAATCAAAATGATCAATCTTTGGGTAAGGATTATGAGATAATCAATATAGCTACGAAGATTAAGGAATATTCATGCAAAATTACAAATATGATGGTTCAGTTAAACCAATTTCTCTTCTCAAATTGAAAAATACTTCTTTTGGGAGAGGCTTTGTAAAAATGTCGGCCAATTGTTTTGAAGATTCTACAAATTCTAAAATACAATCCCCATTTTGAACATGATCTTGTATAAAGTGATGTCTAATATCAATGTGTTTAGTCCTCGAGTGCATTATGGGATTTTTGGTGAGATTGATGGCACTAGTGTTATCACATCTAATGGGGATATGATCAAGTTCGACCCCAAAATCCTTTAGTTGTTGTTTCATCCATAGAATCTGTGCACAACGACTTCCAGCAGCCACATATTCAGCTTCGGCTGTGGACAATGCCACACTATTATGTTTCTTGCTATGCCAAGAGACTAGTGAGCAACCAAGAAAGTGGCAAGTACCACTGGTGCTTTTCCTATCCAATTTGCAACCCGCAAAGTCGAAATCGGAATATCCTATTAGTTCACATGATGCACCTTTAGGGTACCATAATCTCATTTGTGTAGTGCCTACAAGATATCTTAAAATTCGTTTGACGGCACTTAAGTGTGATTCTTTAGGATTAGCTTGAAATCTAGCACACATGCACACACTAAACATTATATCTGGCCTACATGCAGTTAAGTAAAGAAGTGAGCCAATCATACCTCTGTACTTGGTGATCTCAACAGACTTACCTCCTTCATCTTTGTCCAATGTGCAAGCAGTACTCATTGGAGTGTCGATGGCTTTTGAATTCTCCATCCCAAATTTTTTTGAGCAGTTCTTTACAATATTTTCCTTGATTGATGAAGATTCCATCCTTTTCTTGCTTGATTTGAAGACCAAGGAAGAAGTTGAGTTCACCCATCATTCACTTTTCATGATGTTGGCAAATTCCCTTTTGATATGTCACCTATTACTGCATCAATGGGGTGATTTCTTGCCGTTCTCCAATCCTTTGGAAGATCCCTTTCTTCCTTGTTAGCTTGAGTAGTTTCTTCATCCTGAACTTGCCCATTTTCTTTTTGCTTTTCTTCTTGTATGTCCATGTGCTTTCCTTGTGATTGAGAGAAATTTGGTGCTGTCTCCTGTCATATGCCTTGAACAGCCACTATCCAATACCCATTTGGATGAAATGCTTCTCAAGTATACCTACAAAACAATTTTAACGTTTAATCTTTGGTACCCAAATCTGTTTGGGTCCTTGTGTGTTAGACATAGATCTTGTTCCCTTGGGAACCCATATTTTCTTTTGACTACTAACTCCATTCTTTCTAATCTTACATGTGGATGCACTATGTCCTTTTCCACCACAATGAAAGCATTTAATGAAAGGACTACTAGTCATGTAGGATAATGAAATGAAGAAATTCTTGTAAGATTTTTCTTGACTGTTAGTGTTGAATCCTAACCCTGATTTGTTAAACATACATCTTTGTTTTCCAAGAAGTATATTCAAGTTATCTCTACCACATGTGAATTTGCTTAGCATTTTGTTTAGATCATCATTTTCGTTTTTTAGCTTTTCACATGAAGTACATGATGATGATGATGCATGATTATTTGATGATAAACATTTAATACAATTTGCACTAGCATCAATCATCTTGAGTGTCTCATTTTCATCCTTTAAATTTTTTATTTCTTTGTTTAGACATGCAACTTGTTTTTCTAATGATCTAATAGTTTTTCTAAATTCTTTAAGAGTTTTAATATGCTTTAAAGATTCACTATGTAATTCTTCAAATAAATCTTGCAGTTCTTCATATGAAAGAGAAGTTGTAGAGCAAGTAGAGTTTACCTCGGATTCCGATTCATTGCCATCTTCCATAGTCATGAAGCACATATGTTGTATTTCTTTGCTTACTTTATTTGAAGCTTTAGAATCTTGCAAGAAACATACGTTGGCTTCTTCCTCACTTGAATTATCAGGAGAGCTTGAATCTTCATCCCAAGCTGCATAGGCTTTCTTTTTGAATCCTTTCTTCTCTGTTGATTGTCTTTTCTCATATTTGTCTTTATTTTGGAGATTTGGACAATTGGTTTTGTAGTGACCATTTTTTCCACATTCGTAGCATGTAATGTTTTGTTTAGGTGATCCTTCATTTTTTGTTTTTCCTTTTGATGGAAAGGGAAATCTTCTTTGTGGGTTTCTTCTTTTGAAGAATTTTCCATATTTCTTTACAAAGAAACTCATTTCTTCTTCATCCAATTCATCATCGGATAGATTCTTTTCTTTTTCTTCAGCTTGAAAGATTGAGCTTGTTGCTTGGAGAGCCATTCCTTTGCTTTTCTTTTTGGATTGCTCCTTCAAATTTAGCCTTGTCAGTTCTAATTCATGCTCTTGAAGTTTTCCAAAGAGTGTGGCAATGGACATGGTCTTCAAGTCTTTTGATTCACAAATAGCTGTCACCTTAGGTTGCCAGTCCCTGTTCAAGCTTCTCAAAACTTTCGTAACTAATTGAAAGTTAGTGTATATAGAACCTAATGCATCTAAATGTGTGATGATATGAGTAAATCTCTTTTGCATACTTTGTATGGTTTCACCATCATTCATTTCAAATAGTTTAAATTCTCTAGTTAATCCTAGAATTTTAGAGACCTTAACCTCACTAGTTCCTTCATGCGTTATTTCTAACACATCCCACATTTCTTTTACGGTTTTACAGGAAGCTATACGAAAATATTCATCTCTTCCTAAAGCATTGGTGATTAAGTTTTTAGCTTTAGCATTCCAATTTGCTTCTTTAATTTGTTCCTCTGAAAATTCCTTTACATTCTTTGGAACATCATTGTTGCTCTCATCCTTTTTGGTTGGGAAACTCAAGAGGGGGGGTGAATTGAGTTTTAAAAATATTTCTATTAAAATGCCTTACTTTTCTTTTTCAAAGCCAATTTATTTAATTTAAATAATTTACAGCGTGTAGTGACTAAATAATAGAAAAATAGATCAGGTAAATATTTGATGAGATATGAATTTAAATATGCTCAAATGATTAATCAATGTTTATGCAAGAGATAAGGGATATAGAGATTTGCAAACTTGA